>NC_081239.1:7192995-7320495 GCF_902713425.1 Acipenser ruthenus | reverse complement strand
ATATCTGCTCTTCATTGTACCTCTTCAGTGGGTTTCTGCAATGCTGACTGTCCAGACAGGGATCACACTGAATGCTGTACCAGTCTCTGCACTCCCGATGATCTATTCAGGTTAAGAACATGGTTTAAAATCCCCCTGCCCCCATTGTAGAGTCAGTGGAGTTCGACTCTGGGGCTCTATTTGGACCTATTTGTGCCCTGTATCAGTCTTGCTAATTCTGTAGAAACCAAATTTCTCAACACATGACCTGTACTGGAACCCTGTTGTCATGGAGACATTCAAATCTCTCTGCTTTGTATCTGCAGTAACAACAGGTGTGCGCTGCAGCCCTGCTAATCAAATCAGATGTTTTAACTACTGCAATGTGAGCAGCTCAGTTAAAGAAAAGAAAAAACAAAACCAGAGCAAAGTATATTTTGTGGCTTAGTTATACAAACACAGCATGATCGCTGCACTTCATATATTTATACAAACACAGCATGATCGCTGCACTGCATATATTTATACAAACACAGCATGATCACTGCACTGCATATATTTATACAAACACAGCATGATCGCTGCACTGCATATATTTATACAAACACAGCATGATCGCTGCACTGCATATATTTATACAAACACAGCATGATCGCTGCACTTCATATATTTATACAAACACAGCATGATTGCTGCACTTCATATATTTATACAAACACAGCATGGTCACTGCACTGCATATATTTATACAAACACAGCATGATCGCTGCACTTCATATATTTATACAAACACAGCATGATCACTGCACTGCATATATTTATACAAACACAGCATGATCACTGCACTGCATATATTTATACAAACACAGCATGATCGCTGCACTTCATATATTTATACAAACACAGCATGATCGCTGCACTTCATATATTTATACAAACACAGCATGATCGCTGCACTTCATATATTTATACAAACACAGCATGATCACTGCACTTCATATATTTTCTTTACTTTGAAACTTTGCAACTCCATCCAGCATCGCGCTCCCCCATGCTGGTCTGCAGGTGTGAGAGTCACTCGGGGCTCTCTGTGCTGGACACAGTGTTCTTTCAGGTGTGAGAGTCACTCGGGGCTCTCTGTGCTGGACACAGTGTTCTTTCAGGTGTGAGAGTCACTCAGGGCTCTCTGTGCTGGACACAGTGCTCTTTCAGGTGTGAGAGTCACTCAGGGCTCTCTGTGCTGGACACAGTGTTCTTTCAGGTGTGAGAGTCACTCAGGGCTCTCTGTGCTGGACACAGTGTTCTTTCAGGTGTGAGAGTCACTCAGGGCTCTCTGTGCTGGACACAGTGCTCTTTCAGGTGTGAGAGTCATTCGGGGCTCTCTGTGCTGGACACAGTGTTCTTTCAGGTGTGAGAGTCATTCGGGGCTCTCTGTGCTGGACACAGTGTTCTTTCAGGTGTGAGAGTCACTCGGGGCTCTCTGTGCTGGACACAGTGTTCCTTCAGGTGTGCGAGTCACTCGGGGCTCTCTGTGCTGGACACAGTGTTCCTTCAGGTGTGCGAGTCACTCGGGGCTCTCTGTGCTGGACACAGTGTTCTTTCAGGTGTGAGAGTCACTCGGGGCTCTCTGTGCTGGACACAGTGTTCTTTCAGGTGTGAGAGTCACTCGGGGCTCTCTGTGCTGGACACAGTGTTCTTTCAGGTGTGAGAGTCACTCGGGGCTCTCTGTGCTGGACGCAGTGTTCTTTCAGGTGTGAGAGTCACTCGGGGCTCTCTGTGCTGGACGCAGTGTTCTTTCAGGTGTGAGAGTCACTCGGGGCTCTCTGTGCTGGACACAGTGTTCTTTCAGGTGTGAGAGTCACTTGGGGCTCTCTGTGCTGGACACAGTGTTCTTTCAGGTGTGAGAGTCACTCGGGGCTCTGTGCTGGACACAGTGTTATTTCAGGTGTGAGAGTCACTCGGGGCTCTCTGTGCTGGACACAGTGTTCTTTCAGGTGTGAGAGTCACTCCGGGCTCTCTGTGCTGGACACAGTGTTCTTTCTTTCTTTCTTTCTTTCTTTCTTTCTTTCTAACTTATTGTAGTCATCCTTTGAGACTGTTAAAAAGCAAAACATACCAATTTAATGGTAACTAAGAACAGTGCTATTAATACATCTTAATACATGTTAATACACTGGGTGACAAAGAATCAATTTGAAGCAAGAGAGATGTATTATTATTATTATTATTATTATTATTGAGATGTTTTGCTTTTTAATGTTATTTTTTGTTGCTATTATTGTTTTACTGCAACTGATTGCAGTTACATTATTATTATTTATTTCTTAGCAAACGCCCTTATCCAAGGTGACTTACAATCGTAAGCAAATACTTTAAGTGTTACAGTACAAGTAATACAATAAGAGCAAGATAAATACAATGACTTTGGTTCAAGCAAGTACAAGTGTGACAAAATACAATTCAATAATACAGCAAATAACAGTGATAGTTACATCAGGATATGATTAAATACAAAATACTACAGATTAAACACTTGGCAGATTACAGTATTCTGAAGTACAGGATTAAATGCAGTAAAATAGGGGGCAGATAAGAGCAAATAAAGCGCATTTAAGGAAGGGTGATAGTGTCCCAGGGGAAAAACAGAGGAGTTCTACAGGTGCTGTCTGAAGAGGTGAGTCTTAAGGAGGCGCCGGAATGTGGTCAGGGACTGGGCGGTCCTGATATCTGTAGGCAGGTCATTCCACCACTGCGGAGCAAGGGTGGAGAAGGAGCGGGTTCTGGAGGCAGGGGAGCGTAGCGGAGGTAGAGCCAGTCTTCTAGTGCAGGCAGAGCGGAGAGGTCGAGTGGGGGTGTAGGGAGAGATGAGGGTCTGGAGGTAGCTGGGTGCAGTCTGGTCAAGGCATCTGTAGGCTAGTACAAGAGTCTTGAACTGGATGTGAGCGGTGATCGGTAGCCAGTGGAGCGAGCGGAGTAGTGGAGTAGATTGGGAGAAGTGAGACAGAGAGAACACCAGGTGAGCAGCGGAGTTCTGGATGAACTGGAGCGGACGGGTGGCAGACGCAGGGAGGCCAGCCAGGAGGGAGTTGCAGTAGTCTAGGCAGGACTGTACCAAGGCCTGGACCAGGAGCTGGGTGGCGTAGTTGGTGAGAAAGGGTCGGATTCTTCGGATGTTGCTCAGGAAGAAAATCGGCAAGTGCGTGCCAGAGTGGAGATGTGCTGGGAATAAGAGAGGCAGGGGTCCAGGGTGACTCCGAGGTTCTTAGCAGAGGAAGAGGGAGAGAGTGGTAGATTCCAGAGAAATGGAGATAGAGAGATCAGAGGAGAGGGAGGAGGAGGGGAAGAAAAGGAGGTCAGATTTAGAGAGGTTGAGTTTGAGGTGATGCGAGTGCATCCAGGACGAAATAGCAGACAGGTAGAGAGACGGGAGGAGATGGTGGAGTCAGAGATGGGGAAGGAGAAGAAAATCTGAGCCTCATCAGAATAGAAATGGAGACGGGCAGACGCACACACATTTAAGAAGGAATCTATGAAAAATACCTAGGAATTTTTTATGTTAACTCAGAAATGTCTTCATCTAGACAATGTGGGGAAGTTATAAACAAGTCCAACAAGATGCTCGGATATATTGAGAGAAGTGTTGAATTTAAATAAAGGGAAGTAATGTTAAAACTTTACAATGCATTAGTAAGACCTCACCTAGAATATTGTGTTCAGTTCAGGTCACCTGTTATAAAAAGGAAATTGCTGCTCTAGAAAGAGTGCAAAGAAGAGCAACCAGAATTATCCTGGGTAGAAAAGGCATGTCGTCTATTCAGTCTTTAACACAGAAGACTATGCGGCGATCTGATTCAAATGTTCAAAATCCAAAAAGGTACAGACAATGTCAACCCAGGGGACTTTTTTGACCTGAAAAAATAAAGAAACAAGGACCAGGGGTCACAAATGGAGATTAGATAAAGGGGCATTCAGAACAGAAAATAGGAGACACTTTTTTACACAGAATTGTGAGGGTCTGGAACCAACCCCCCAGTAATGTTGTTGAAGATGACACCCTGGGATCCTTCAAGAAGCTGCTTGATGAGATCCTGGGATCAATAAGATCTTCCAAATCTGGCAATACAGCAATTAGAGAAAAATATATACTTTTAGCTGCAGTTCTAAAACAAAGTTGACAAAAAAAAGACATTGTACGAGCTTTATTATACACGCTAAAATAAAAAATAAAAATACAAGAATTAAAAGAACAAAAAAAACGGTAATAAATACAATGGCTTTTCTCACACACAAAGGAATGAGGGAGGATTCGCAAGGACTACAGCAGCGGGCTTTAAACAGTTCTGCTACGAACCACACACACACACACACACACACACACACACACACACACACACACACACACACACACACACACACAGTCACAGTCACACACACACACACACACACACACACACACACACACACAAACACACACACACACACACACACACACTCACACACACTCACACACACACACACACACACACACACACACTCACACACACACACACACACACACACACACACACACACACACACACACACACAGTCACAGTCACACACACACACACACACACACACACACACACACACACAAACACACACACACACACACACACACTCACACACACTCACACACACACTCACACACACACACACACACACACACACACACACACACACACACAAAGGTCGGCCGCCCTGCAGTGAATGGATTAACCTAAATAGCAAAGAGAAAACACAGCCGTCAGACACTTCAACTTTCAAGTAAGTTTCCTTGTGCATAACAACATTTACACAGATTATCCGACTACAAACAATCTAGTTTTCATAAGACTCACAAAACAAACACAATCAATATTCTCACTTGCTTTCCTGGACTCCAATGCAAAATGAGCTCCTGTTTCGACTCAACATAGTATATTTATACAGAGAAAACCAATAAAGAATTTAGCAGCCAATTACCTAAAATCAACCAATAACTTAGACCGTGTGAGTTAAATATATTCGCACCGTGTGCAATGTATAACATGCATCGGGTGCGTCAATTAGAAACCATGAAAGAACCGCTTCAATTCACAGGTAGTTAATGTATTAGCAGCATCTAGTGCAGTGTGAAAAGATTAATTAACTCGTGCTAGTTTATACATGTATACAAACAATTGTACCTACAAAATGTCTGTTACACCATGTTCTTACGACACACGCACAGTGACACTCTCTCAGACACACACACACTGACAGACACACACAGACACACACAAACAAACACACATTGACACACACTGACTCACACACACTGACACACAGACACATGCACTGACACACACACTGACAAACAAACACACACACACTGAGTCACACAGACACACAATGACACACACACAGACACCCACACACACAAACAAACTGACACACACGCACTGAGACACAGACACACACACGCACACACACACACATACACTGTCAGAGCAGCAGTGTGGAGTAGTGGTGAGGGCTCTGGACTCTTGACCGGAGGGTCGTGGGTTCAGTCCCAGGTGGAGGGACGCTGCTGCTGTACTCTTGAGCCAGGTACTTTACCTAGATTGCTCCCGTAAAACACCAACTGTATAAATAGTTAATTGTATGTAAAAATAATGTGATATCTTGTAACAATTGTAAGTCGCCCTGGATAAAGGCGTCTGCTAAGAAATAAATAATAATAATACTAAACAGACACATAGACAGACACACTCACACACTGAGACACAGACGCACACTGACACGCGCACACACACCGACAGACACACACACACCGACACACAATGACACACAGACACACACATACCGACACACTGAGACTCTCACACACACTGACACACACACAAACAAACTGACTCAGACACACACACTGTCAGGGCAGCAGTGTGGAGTAGTGGTTAGGGCTCTGGACTCTTGAGCGGAGGGTCGTGGGTTTAATCCCCGGTGGGGACATTGCTGCTGTACCCTTGAGCAAGGTACTTTACCTAGATTGCTCCAGTAAAAACCCAACTGTATAAATGGGGAATTGTATGTAAAAATAATGTGATATCTTGTAACAATTGTAAGTTGCCCTGGATAAGGGCGTCGGCTAAGAAATAAATAATAATAGAACATTGAAGGTATCATTTAAAAAGCAAAATGGGTTCAACATAATAATCTATTTGAAGACTTACAAAATAAACACAAATGTTTGTGTACATTCACTTTATTATGCAGCAGTTTAAACTAAGAATTAAATAATGCTTTATATTGTGGTAAAAATACCCAATCATTTCATTATTGTATCATAAAAATATCAGTAATGCTGTTTCAAATATCTAGATCCGCCCCTTTTTACTGAACTCATTCAAGCAGGAATGTACATTATCGACCAATGCAGTCTAAACTGTACAATGTAAAAGATGAACAGTGTTTTGGTGCCACCTACTGCATACATTGAAGCACTTACATTTTGACGGTTTTGTTGCAATTTAACTTGTAAATTGTCACTCAGATAGAATACTGGTGCTTATTAATAAAACCTGAGAGATCTCTCACCATGTTTTAATAATAAACGCTTTCTGCAATGCACACATTCTGTAGGCTGCTTATTTCCCGTTACAGTATTTCTGATGATCACATTCCTTAAACACAAAATAATCCCAATTCGAATGCATATATGTAAACATATATAATCTAAAGTACTATACAATAGTGTCGAAGCATTTAAAACAATTTAAAATAAATAACTACAATGTGCCCCTCATTGTAACGTCCCTGTGCTGCCCCTCCACTTGTGTTACTGAAGACTCTGCTTCTCCTGAATGAATACACTTGGTACAGACCGGGGACAACAACTATAGACTCAAATACAGCTTTACAGAAAGTACTGTTGGGAGCAGTAATATAAATGCAGAGTATTGTATAAGAATATTTACCTTTGTTTCCAATCTGGACAGTCATAAGCAGTTAAACTACTAAAACATTTTAAAAATACTGTAATTGGACTGTTTAATACAAACCTCTCACTCTCTGACATATATGATCTGATTTCATTATTCATTCAATACATTTAGTTTATTAACCTGCTCTGTCACTCCACTGGGTAGTTATTCATATAATAAAAAGCATTTCATTCAAAGAGCTTTCGTTTTCTAACGCCTCTCAGGTTTTTCTTGTGGAATGGGACGCTTTTTAATCACAATAAGACACCTCAGGACATCTTTTCAAAGCTTTTAAGACAGTCCTTAATTAACTCCTATTTATTTTAAAGAGGTAAACCACCTGTTCATTTTACAAAACTAGAACCACACAGCTGAGTGATACACTGTATTTCAAGCCCTCTTCAGCGCTCTCAGTGTGTTTAGTTTTTCATGTTGTAACATTAACATGATGTCTTGTCCTTTTTTAAATCAATAGCAGTTAATTAAAGCCTGGAGGAAGCGCTTTGATAACGCGTCCCCTCGAGTCTCACAGAGCAGCGCACTCCTTGGCGTGTCTCATTGCTGGTGACTCTTCTGCTGCTGTGGACGCGGCTCTGTTGCCTGGTTTAGTTCGCAGCGCAGTCTGAGGAAGATTCTAAATCTGTGCCGCTGGACAGCAGGGAGGAATACTGTCCTGGATAAAGAATAGGAGACAATCATACAGTTTAAGAGAAACTAAATGAAAGCATGGGGTAGAAATAGCAGAGGTTACTGCCTGGAAGTTTACTCGTAAAGAATGACCTTTCTGCGACCCTGTGCTGTATTTACCAAAAACAAGTTCACACGCCCTGAACCTGCAAGACTAGCGAAGAGAAAGCTATGAAACTGCGAGCATGCCTGCGCCATTGTGGATCTGTTTGTGACAACGGCGCTCAACTTGAATTAACCTGATATACTTCAAAAAAACATTATCAGAGGTATCGCGTTAGTGTTTGAACATCTCATTCGGAAGAAGAGGACGTGGAATTTCAATATCAGTATACACAACATTGACTATACAGGGCCGCCGAGAGTCGTCATGGGCCCCGGGGAAGGATTGGTATGTCCCGCTGCCGCTCCGTTCATACTGTGGTATATATTGTGCAACTTTAGGGTTATTTTAAAGTTTTTAAAAGTCATAAAATTTCTACGCCTTTTTTTCAGCTTTTTGATGTAGTAAAATATGAAATGCGAAAGTTCAAATCATTGTGTGAAAGGAAGTGTTTGACAGCGCCTGGATACACAATCGTTACACCACAGAAGCACATTGGCTCGGTGTGCAGTACGGGAGTTTTTCTTTTTAATGTGGTGGTGGGAACACAAAAGGTCTTGTGCAGGGCTAGTTGTTTTAAAATACTTTATATATATATATATTTTAAAAAGTTCCCCCTTCATCAGGGCCCCCCTTCGAGGCGTTGGGCCCCAGGGAAATCTCCCCGCCCTCTCGGTGGGCCAGGCAGTGCGGGAAGAGTTCCAAACGAGCCGGGACCCTGAACAAGCACCGCAGACTTCACACAGGAGAGAAGCCGTATCGGTGCGGTCACTGCGGGGGCAGATTCACCTACAACCAGCTCAAAGCTCATAGGTGCCAACAGGAAACTGCGTTGAGGCAGCGGCAAAATGATCTTTTGTCTTTTTTTATGGTGGTCCAGTGGTTAGAGAAAGGGGCTTGTTACCAGGAGGTTCCCAGTCCAATCCCAGCTCAGTGTAACGGATGTGTAATGGATGTATTGTTTATTTTTTGAATGTAATAAGACTGAGTTTTATTGTGTGATTTTTATCATTTTTACTGTTGTACTGTCCCTTTAAACCCCAGGGAGACTATTGGTCTCCATAGTAATTGCAGTGATAATTCGTAATGGGGCCAGCTGTATAAAAACAGATGGGGTTAATCAGCCAGGGAGGACCGGGTTTGAGAGATTTGTGAGCTGAGAGCACGGGTCGGGGAACTACTGTTTGGTAAGGATTGTAACTTTTCAAGTGTAATACCGAGGCGCTGTGAATTGGCTGAAGCGCTAGAAGTTAATGGTAAACTACTACTATTCATATTGAATAGTTTGGTCCGCTCTATATTGGAGTGGTTTCAGTGAAGTATCCCCCGTGCTCTTAGACGTCGGTCGCAATTGTATGGGTTTGATTACAAAAGAGAATGTGCATTGTCTGTATTCTGAGTTGGTAATTACGATGCTGTGAATTTTGCTGTAATATTTGAGCGCTGCATACAAACTTCTTTTCTGTGTTAGTGGTTGTTTTAGACTTTGAGTAGCGCCTTTGTCCTGATGATCCTAACTGTAATTGTGTATGAGTTTACAATATATAATTATAAGAGGCCTGTTAACTTTTGATTGCACCCTTGCACTTTATCAACCTGTGTATTAACTAAAATAGCGGCTATTGGAGTGTTTAAGCATTAGGCATTTTTTAGGTTGCATGAAGTTTTCTGTTCTTTCTCTATATAAATCACTGATTATTAGTTTTTTGTGTGTTATTTAAAAGGGTTTAAGATTTTACTTTTGGAACTGTGTTATGAAATTTTTTTTTTTTATTTAGAAGTGTTGGTGTGACTTTATTTAGTTTAAAGTATCCTAGTGCTTAGGGTCTGATGGGATCGCTCTTGGTTTAAAATCTGCTGCTATAGTTTAAAGGTTGCTGCTATCAAATCTGCTGCTATAGGTAAAAGCTGTGATATTTTCTTTAAACAAAATTCTTGTTTTTATACCTTGTTGTCCTCACTTTACACACTGTGCTGTCTTGATTTTTAAAGAACCTGTTATTTTATTTGGAGTTATATTGGCTTCAAATTGGCGTAGTCATTAATTCTACTTTAATTGGTCAGTTAAAATAATCAATTTAATTATAGGGATAACCAAAGGGGTTACCCTTGGTTAAGCATCGAACTGTGTTTTGAGGAGGATGGGGGGGGAGAGGAGGAGGAGGATGGGGGGGGGGGAGAGGAGGAGGAGGATGGGGGGGGGGGGAGGAGGAGGAGGATGGGGGGGGGGGAGGAGGAGGAGGAGGATGGGGGGGGAGGAGGGAAGGGAGGGAGGCTACACTAGCAGCTAAGCTGATAATCTTCTTTATGTTATTTTGTGAAAAATAAACGTTACTACTGTATTACAAAAAATAACTCGGTGTTGTAACTTGTGCGGGTGATGTCATAGGTTGTCATGGCAGCGCCGATCATCACGGGAGTGGTTATCCGGGACAAACGCTTCCTTCGCTGGGTCGGAGAAACGCTGGAGTTCCGCTGGCTTCCGAGGTATCCAACCCGAATATCTAAATCAATACAGTGACAACAAAGGAATGTGACATCTAAACCTAATGACTACATTAATTAAGCAGTAATACACGACAGGGTGTGTGTGTTATCATGAGGTAATATAACATCGCCTTGGGTGCGTTGTGAGGCACTGGATGAAGTGGAGTCCTTCAACTGCCCAGGAAGTGGTGATATATCTCATGATAACACACAGACCCTGGAGTGTATTATTGCTATTAAATTGGTCTGTGAGTGTGTTGTTGTTGGTAAATGAAGAAGACTTTAAACTTTATTTTAATATTTGTTATGTGTCTCCCCTTCCACTGAGAGAAGTAGTTCCACAGTAACTAACATTGTTAGATTAACAATTAAACATTGATTTCAAACCGTTTTGTATAATTCTTTTTCGGGGACTTCGATAATAGTTTCTTGTTCATTCTTTGTAGATATTGAACTGGATCATTGTTTCAACGTGTATGTCTGGGTTTTCTCCAGTAGATGGCGCTGCTGCTGCTGTTGTGACGTTTAGACACGTTTGGAACATTTTACATACCTTGGTGAAAAGAATATTTATCAGATGTGATTGTGTCTCTCTCTCTCTCACACACACTCTCGCTCTCTTCTTCAAAATGTCTGCCCAGCAAGCTAAAACTCACCTTCCCGCTGCACCTAGCCAGCCAATCGGAGCGCCCCTCTTGTCCCCCACCCCCTACTCATTAAATGTCAATGTTGTAGACAGTGTGTGTGAGAATCAAATTTTTAGGTTATAACTGATTATAATTATTTATTTATTAGCCGGGATTAATAACCCCCCTCCGGTGAGTTTTAGCGCAGCCTTTCAATAAATAAACGAATAGTGCTTCAATAATGGTTCTCGGTGTGTGTGTCTCAGTGTGTTTGTGTCACAGTCACTTAGTCATACAGAGAGCATTTCAAGTGGAGCGATAAAGTGGAGCGAAGCGATCAAAAAAAGACGCCAAGTTAGAAGCAAGAATTGTGTGAATCTTGGGCCCCAGCACCTTTCCAAGTGTGCCTATTTGCTTGATGCTTGACAAGATTGGCCTGATTGCTTCTCCTAACTTGGGCTTTTGTGTTTGATATCACCCCTTTAAACGGCTGTTGCGTTTTTCTAACTTGTTTTTTTACATTAACAATAGATTATAGATACAAAGTGGACCTCACAGTGCTGTTCACTGCAGATGTCATCTCAAAAACAGAACACACTTCTCCTTTTCTGCGGTCAGTCAGCTCTGCGTTTATTTCTGAGAAGGAAATACGTGTGTGTGGTTAGAGAGAGGAAGTGAAGGCAGGCAGGGTTTAAATTGAGCCTGAATACTGGAATGCAGCCCTGCACCCCCTGTTAAACTGCCAAGAGGGGATTCTGAAAAGGGGAGATTGAGCTGAGCAGCTTGATACCAAACATGCCCTCAATCATCTTTAGATGTTAGGGTTGGCTCTGCTCCTTAGAAAAGTTAACTGGAAAAGAAAACCATGGTAAGAACATGGCAAAATAAAGACAATTCTAGATATGTTTCATATTGTATGATGATAAACTGATTATATACACAGATTCATGTAGAAAGGTAAAGCAGTAGACAAATATGTTGATTTATTTTCTTTTGTTTAGTTGATTATTATTATTACATTATGTAACACAATTTTTGTTCCTGGGTAGTAAGTGTTATTTCCTAATTGCTTATGCCACAAAAGTATAGAAAATGGCTATTATTCCCCACAAACTTTGCTTTTGTGACCAGGACAGTGATATTTTGAAATTTACCTATTTCCAATGAGAAAACGGGCGAATTTGTGTCTTTTCATTCACATAAAGTCAGAAAAAAACAACATATGAATCCAAATTAACATGTATTTATACTAAAGTAATACAAAAATGACTACAAAAGATTTAGAAGTGAGTAGTTTTTCGAGATTTACGATTATACTGTAAATCACTTTCACGAATCAGCCCCCAAATGTAGTCTCCCATCATGTTCTTGTTATACTGTCCTTGGTAGCGGCGTTCAAAGTCCAGTATATCCTGGTGGAAGCGCTCGCCGTGCTCCTCCGAGTACGCTCCCATGTTCTCCTTGAATTTATCAAGATGAGCGTCAAGGATATGGACTTTGAGGGACATCCTACAGCCCATTGTGCCGTAGTTCTTCACCAGAGGCTCAACCAGCTCCACGTAGTTTTCGGCCTTGTGATTGCCCAGGAAGCCCCGACAAAGCTGTTCCAAGCCGCTTTCTCCTTACTAGTGAGCTTCTTGGGGAATTCATTGCACTCCAGGATCTTCTTTATCTGTGGTCCGACAAAGACACCGGTTTTGACCTTTGCCTCAGACAGCTTAGGGAAGAAGTGTTGAAGGTACTTGAAGGCTGCCGACTCCTTATCTAGAGCTCTGACAAATTGTTTCATAAGGCCCAATTTGATGTGCAGTGGTGGCATCAGCACCTTCCAGGGGTCCACCAGTGGCTCCCACTTGACGTTGTTCCTCCCCACAGAGAACTCGGTCCGCTGTGGCCAGTCCCGCCTGTGGTAGTGCGCCTTGGTGTCCCTGCTGTCCTAAAGGCAAAGATAGCAGGGAAACTTGGTAAAACTGCCTTGGAGACCCATCAGGAATGCTACCATTGCAGCCTCTTGATGCCATCTCAGAAAAATGCAGATATGTATCCACTTAGGCAGCTGGAACTAAACTGAACTGGTGGGCTTAATGTCCCTGTATTTATACTACTATTTATATTACTGGAAAGTTCTAGAAAGTTCTAGAAGTTACTCCAAGTTTACTCAGCGCTGAATCTATCTGGAATGTTCTGGAAAATAGGTAAATTTCAAAATATCACTGTCCTGGTCACAAAAGCAAAGTTTGTGGGGAATAATAGCCATTTTCTATACTTTTAAGGCATAAGCAATTAGGAAATAACACTTACTACCCAGGAACCAAAAAAAAAAAAAAATTGTTACACGGTGTTATTATTATTGTGACTGACTTTTTGGGGTTGCAGCATCCCCCAGGAATTATTCATTCATTCATTCATTTATTTATTTATTCAGCTAGATTAACAAAGATCTGTTGCAAAGCTGTGGTGTGTGTGTGTGTGTGTGTGTGTGTGTGTATATATATATATATAAAATCATTAATATTTCTGTCAGATTTCTGCTTTGAGGTGTAGGTACAATTGACAAGACTCAATATAAGTTTGATAGACATTCCTATAAACTTCTACTGAACAATATAACATTTATATACGTGTAGATTTATACAGAACAATAGTGTCATTACTATAGTTTTGTACTGTGTGTGTGTGTGTATGCCTGTTTGTGTGTGTGCCTGTGTGCGTGTCAGCACTCTCTGTGTAGAGAAGTGTTTTTAATCTCCTCATTTGAACAGTGGTTTTACCAGACTAGTTTTTGAGTAAAGTGTTCTTGTTTTCCAGCAGCCAGCTGGTTAACAGAAGTTTTATCTTCTTAAATACAATAAAGAAGCTGTTAGATTCTAAGGCACGAGAGAAGGCCTCTAGCTGTGAAGCAGGGAGGGAGGCACGAGAGAAGGCCTCTAGCTGTGAAGCAGGGAGGGAGGCACGAGAGAAGGCCTTTAGCTGTGAAGCAGGGAGGGAGGCACGAGAGAAGGCCTCTAGCTGTGAAGCAGTGAGGGAGGCACGAGAGAAGGCCTCTAGCTGTGAAGCAGTGAAAGAACCCAGAGTGAGTCTGAAGAGAATGAGAGTGTGTGAGAAGAAAGGAGAGTGCATGTGAGGGAGAGTGAGATGAAGACCTTGAAGTGAGGGGGCAGTAACTTTTTTATTATTTTGGAGTGAACCCCGGCCCCAGACAGGGATTCGCTGTCCTGTCAGTTTGTTTGGAATCCCATGTGGTCTCCCCGAGTCTTACTTCACTGACGACGCGAAGATCGTTACAATACTTTAAACCCACCCCAACTACTGAGTGGCAGCACATTCCTACATTTCTATTCGAGACTCTGGAGGGTTCCTGCTTACAGCAGCCAGCTGGTTAACAGAAGTTTAAACTTCTTAAATATAATGAAGAAGTTGTTAGGTGCTAAGTGTAAAAATAAATAATCCCGAAAATGACATCACGTGGCTAATGTTCTGTCAGATGACAAAAAAAAGGCATTAGAAATAGGTTTGTGGTCATTTAATAAATAGGCACAGTGGGAGGAACCGATATGTCTACAGCTTCTAAACTGAAGTTTCTACCCTGAGCTCAGCTTTCTGAAAGTGTCTCGAGACAGAATGCAGGCTTGTGAAGTCGCTGCACTGATATGTAAGTATTATTGCTGGTGCTTTATTAAACATTCTGCTAATTATCCATCTGGTTTGGGGACAGTTAGAGTGAAAGATTCTGGGTTTGAAGACTTGATCATAATTCAAAATATATATTTTGAGGTGGTGTCTTGTGGAAATGGCATGGTAAAAGCAGAGTGTGCAAGCCAGGTAAATGAAATGGAGTATTTTAAAACATACTGTATGCATGGTGAAGCAGGGAAGCACATGGTAAAGCACAGGGAAGTGAGGAGCACTGTGTTTTCATGGTAGTGTCATTGTAAAAGTGTAGTAAAATAAGCCAATGTATGGTAAATGAAATGAAAGTGTGGTACTGCATGGTCCATAGTAAAAGTATAACACGGTAAATGACAAGGAAGCATGCTAAAGAATAAAACACATGTGTGTGCAAGGATTCTAAGATTGCTAAATTGATTGCGATCAATTATAGGAACCTGAAAACCAGCGGCTTGTATTTCATTTATTCTATATATATATATATATATATATTGTGGACAATTTTTTATTGTTTTAACATTAGCATAATAGCAAAGAACAATCAAATCAGAATGTAAATATTCACTCTTTGGAGGAGCATGAACACTAAACACACGACTACCAGGTTTCTTTTAAAGGTTTTTAAACGTTTCAAAACAAACATAACATGTGGTCCAGTAAACATCGGCATCTCCACATGAATGAAACCAAGTGCAGTTTTTACCATTTTATTTTGTTGTACATTTTTTTTTAAAAAGTCAAAAACAGACGCTTCAGTGCATTCACACACATAACAACTGCTATAAACAAGAATCACACAAATATATACAATTACAGATCATTACACACACATAACAACTGCTATAAACAAGAATCACACAAATATATACAATTACAGATCATTACACACACATAACAACTGCTATAAACAAGAATCACACAAATATATACAATTACAGATCATTACACACACATAACAACTGCTATAAACAAGAATCACACAAATATATACAATTACAGATCATTACACACACATAACAACTGCTATAAACAAGAATCACACAAATATATACAATTACAGATCATTACACACACATAACAACTGCTATAAACAAGAATCACTCAAATATATACAATTACAGATCATTACACACACATAACAACTGCTATAAACAAGAATCACTCAAATATATACAATTACAGATCATTACACACACACATAACAACTGCTATAAACAAGAATCACACAAATATATACAATTACAGATCATTACACACACATAACAACTGCTATAAACAAGAATCACTCAAATATATACAATTACAGATCATTACACACACATAACAACTGCTATAAACAAGAATCACACAAATATATACAATTACAGATCATTATTATTATTTATTTCTTAGCAGACGCCCTTATCCAGGGCGACTTACAATTGTTACAAGATATTACATTATACATTATTTCACATACAATTACCCATTTATACAGTTGGTTTTTACTGGAGCAATTTAGGTAAAGTACCTTGCTCAAGGGTACAGCAGCAGTGTCCCCCACCTGGGATTGAACCCACAACCCTCCGGTCAAGAGTCCAGAGCCCTAACAACTACTCCACACTGCCAACCACTACTCATTATATACTTATATACTTATATACAATTACAGATAATTACACATACATAACAACTGCTATAAGCAAGAATCACACAAATATATACAATTACAGATCATTACACATACATAACAACTGCTATAAGCAAGAATCACACAAATATATACAATTACAGATCATTACACACACATAACAACTGCTATAAACAAGAATCACACAAATATATACAATTACAGATCATTACACACGCATAACAACTGCTATAAGCAAGAATCACACAAATATATACAATTACAGATCATTACACACACATAACAACTGCTATAAACAAGAATCACACAAATATATACAATTACAGATCATTACACACACATAACAACTGCTATAAGCAAGAATCACACAAATATATACATTTACAGATCATTACACACACATAACAACTGCTATACACAAGAATCACACAAATATATACATTTACAGATCATTACACACACATAACAACTGCTATACACAAGAATCACACAAATATATACAATTACAGATCATTACACGTACATAACAACTGCTA
Organism: Acipenser ruthenus; assembly: GCF_902713425.1. Taxonomy (NCBI): domain Eukaryota; kingdom Metazoa; phylum Chordata; class Actinopteri; order Acipenseriformes; family Acipenseridae; genus Acipenser; species Acipenser ruthenus. The sequence continues at coordinate 7,303,795 of NC_081239.1, read as the reverse complement.
TAAATGGACTCCAGCTAGACAGATTTATACAAAACGCATACAAAAATCAAAAATAGAAATGAATAGAAAGGACAAAAATACACACTGCATTAAAAATTAAGCTGTAATTCTTCATAGATAATTAATCATAAAAGTCATCAATGATCTCTCTAGAATCAGACAACTGTGATTATAGCACAAGCAAGCATAACTTTGAGGTCTGTTTACTGTTAGATATATAAAGATGTAAACTGTGGTGAATTAGACACCACAAATGATTGTATTGTGAATTCTCTTTTGAAGTATTGATAACCATCGTTTGTATTTTAATTGTCCAATACAAATCTAGGTTTAATAGGGATTGGCTACTGAAGCTGGTATAAATAAGGTCTGCATGCTTTTAACAGGAGATTGGGTCAGACTGGGTGACGCTGAAATTGCCTTTGCTAAAAATAAAGATACATAAAAAAATATACAAGTGCCTTTTGGACTCCTATTTACCCATTACTAATTCTTAAAAAAAAAAAAAATGCACACATATATTGAAGTATATATATGACAGAACGACTGTCCACTGAACTGTCACATAAGCATAGATTGGTTCTTAAATTCTCTTACAACATTAAGAATTGTAGAAAAGTCAGTTTTTTGTTTTTTTTTGTCTGTCCAATGTTTTGTATTACCCTCCACCTCTTAGTGGGCTCCAGTAATGGCACCTGCAGTGATTAAGCATCGAGTCATGGGATAGCTGGATTGGACCATGGGATGGATTGTCTTGTCCTTCTTGTTGCTATGCTTGTAAAGCCCTAGGGAATGCTCATGTGATCACATGTTTTCCTGTACAGCATGAATTCAAACGAAAAAGAAAGTCTGCAATGGTTTAATAAGTTATATCTGTCAGTGCTGTAAACCATGCTTATCAGTATCTGAACAATGCAGCGAGTGCATTTGTGTTTGTAATTGAATAGGTGTAAACTGTAAGTATACAGGCGTGTCTGGACTCGCTTTTGTGTTCCAGCTTTATTCCCTGTGAAATACTGTAAATGGCACCGGTCACTCTACACAGTTTCTGGACTTGATTTTTTGTAAGCGATTTACTGTAAAGGACGGTTTACTTGGCGCCATGACCAGGTGCTGCGATGTTTGGCCTTAGCATTGGAAGACAAGCGTAACATGACCAATCCTCGCCCAGGACAACTGGAAACTGCTAGAGACTGGAAAATGCTGGCAGATGTTGATCAATGGCTTATTTCTCCACCTGAGATTGTCACCACTAACCTTCGACCAGATATTGTCTTGTGGTCTGGATCAGCACGCCTTGTTCACCTGGTAGAGTTAACAGTGCCATGGGAGGATGCTGTAGATGAGGCGTATGAGAGGAAGAAACTGCGGTATGCTCAACTAGCCACTGAAGCGGAACAGCGAGGATAGAGAGTTCGGGTTTACCCAGTGGAAGTGGGTTGTCGAGGATTCGTGGCACACTCTACAACCCGGTTTCTCAGAGTCGTCGGATTCAGTGGCCAAGAGTTGCGTCGCACAGTGAAGAACTTATCTGAAGCAGCAGAGAGGAGCAGCAACTGGCTGTGGTTGAGACGGAAAGATTCTGGCTGGGGATCTCAAGCACAATAGAAAGAAAGAAACGCTGATGTACAGGTAAGTAAGCTGGGCTGAGTTGAGTGGGGGACGGAGGGGGGTGATGCTGGGATGCCAGAATCACCGTCGAGCCCTCTTGAGGTGTCGTGGGCTAGTCGACGAAACACTGAGGATGGAAGGTGCCCACTTGAAAACCCCAGAGATGTACCCTACTTAGCTCAATCCAGACGGTTGTCATGCTGATGCGCTGGGGAGGCCGCACTATGGTTGATCCCCGGAGCCAGCATCGCAGCCGTTGTGTGTGCTGATGCGCCAGGGAGGCAAAATAAGCTGATCCCTGGAGCCAGCATTACACTTCAGCCATTAACACCAGACAGAAGGATATCTACATCATCATATGGAAGGAGATGTAAATGGATGGAGACACATATGGATCACATTAGTTTACTGTAAAGCTACGTCTTAGTTGGTGCTTATCTTGGCGAGAGCCGAGTTCAAATCAGCATGAAGTTTTAACATCTACTCTCGTGTAATGGAAATCATAAAACATTTGTTTGGTGGGAACACTAAAAATAGCACGAGGAAGCTTTGCCCCCCTCAATCGTAAAAGCCTCTGCAGGTGTCACGGTGCTCTATAAGCACACATGCAGAGGAGCCTGGCTCTATTGCACAGGGGTTAAGATGCTCACCTGCAGTGTGTGTGGTCAGCAGTGTGTGCCCAGCCTTCTCCCTGTTACACTTATCACACCCATTATTGAACTGAATTCACAACTCAAGTCTGCTTTCTTCTCTTCACTATGAACACTGGAATCAGTATGAATACTGAACTACAGCTACAGATCTCTCAGTTTACTAAACCCCATGCGTGTGTCCAAGTTAATGAAGGATTATTATCATGTGACATTGTCTTGCTTTGTTTTTACTCTTCCCTCACCTTTACAATCATTCACAGGGTTCTTATTGAAATGACTCAAATCTTGTGTTTGTATTATTTGGTAAGTCTGTGTTAAGGTGCTTTGACTAGGAGTTCAGGAGCTGCCTGTCATATACATATTTAATATAGGCTAGATTAGAGTGTCTTTATATTATTATATACACCAGCACCAAGTAGTGCACAGCAGTGTGTTACTAACAAAACAAGAGAAGGAAACCTGATCAAAAGTGTGCGATCACTAGATGGCGCTGTCTCTTACTTCTCCCTGTGTTAGCACATGTTACATGTATGTATGGCAGCACCTATAACTGATGAGCATGGTATAACAATGGTAAAAGCATTGGAAACAGCAACATGTCTGTGGTGCTTTTATAAGGGTCTAGTCCCTGACTGTCTCTCTTGTGTTTTTCAGTGCTGACTGTAGTGAGCTGCTCCAGACAGTATGAAGGTAAGAGAACAGTTTACAATGTGAACACAGTTTAAAAACAGGATTTACAATTCATGGTTGAAAAGCATGAAGCTCGTTTGAGAAATGACACTTTTCATGTTAGGTGTGTGTGTTCAAAATAGGCTGTGGCAATGCAGTCACAAAGTGAAGAGACTGGTAAAGATTCTCATCCTGCTTCCTGATCATCTATAAAAAACACTTTTCTGAAATCATCTTTCCTTTTCTTCTGTCCAATATAACAATTTAACTTGGTTAAATAAAACAATGAATGACTCCATCAAACACCATTACAGTGCCATACTGTGCTCCACCTAGAGGCTGTGTGTGGTATTGCTGGAACGCTTTGATGAGAATATTACATTGGCTGACTGCTGACCAATTCAACTACATAAGTGCTTCTTGATGAATACATCCATTTGAAACAACACAGTAATGAATGTAACTCAGTTTAAATGAGTGAGAACAATTGTTAGGGTTTCCAGTGACCAGACAGGCAGTGATTTTCTCATGTTCTTTTGTAGAAGAGCTTGTATTGTTTCTAGTCTCTTAGACTTCAGTTTGGAACATGCAGATATTTCAAACATGACAGATAATGTTTCTGCTGCTTCCTGTACTTCATGTGTTGTGGTTGAACTCACATTAATGTAAAAAACAGGGGAGGAGCCAAACATCCCATCCCAATAAAAGAGGGACCTGTGATAATGTCAGTAAAGGTAATAAGAAGATGGGGTTAAAAACGCTGGTTAGTATTCATTTGTTGTCTGCTTCAGTCAGAAATGACAGAAATGCACATTGAAATCTGGATTGACCGTGGTCTGTCATATTAGATATTTAAAAACGAATCCCTCTCACAGGGTAGTGAGTGCAGTGCTGCCCCCTGGTGGTGACTCAGTTGCCACTTGATACTGCAGTTCAGCTACAATGAATTGAAATATCAGAATATTTCATATATTTACAGAATAGAATCAGCATTTCTAACCATTTGTATTTTTTTATATTTGTCAGTAATTTCAACCTTCTGTTGAAATGTCGTATGCTGGTGACTCCATTGATACTTCACACTAACAGTATCTCTCTCTCTCTCTCTCTCTCTCTCTCTCTCTCTCCCCATACGGAAAGAACATATATTTTACATATATTAAAAGCAATATATGTTCAGCTTATATGCCTGTTTTTTTTTTTTATGTTGCTTTTGTATGTGTATTTATATATGTTCATATATAAACCATATGTGGTTTTGGCACAAAATTGGCCCCTTTTTGTAGTATGTACAATATAAGGATTTTATATGTTTGTATATGTAACATACATTGCTCCCCATATTTGTTATTTGTACTGCAAATATGTGTTTTTATAGTTTAAATATGCTTTTTTAATCATTTCAATATGCTTTTTTTATATAATGTTTTTTTTATTTAAATATGTTTCTTATAGTTTAAATATGATTTTTTTATAAGTTAAATGCATGTATACTTTTTATACTTTACATGTACTGTTTTTTATAATGGAAATATACCCCTTCATTTTGTGAATGTTCTATACAAATCTACATATTTTCATATCCATAAACCAATGAAGAAAAACGTGAAAACATTAAAATATACACACAACATTTATAAATATAGTTGTCGTCAAAGGTTTACATACCCCACACTGTAACCAGAAAATAGAATGCTGCTACACTGACACTTCATATAAATATAATTCCTGCTATTTTTCCTCCATAGAAAAGAACACAAGATTTATACACAAAATGTTTGTTTATTTTCAACACTTATTCAAAAATAAGTAACATTTACATTTCTTTATGATATGAGCTCATATGTAATATGCTTAGTTTAGAATTACTATTACATTACATATGACTTATATCACTCGGCAAACTTTTTTTTAAAGGATAAACAGTTTTTTTGAAGAATAAATCACAATTTTAAAAGAAACCAGTTTTTGAGAGTTCAGACCTTTACTCTTATCCCCCCCCCCCCATTTACAATTAAATTGGGGTCACCTAAAGAACGTTGACAGGACAGAAAAGAAGCACAATGGTCCTATGCAGTTTTTGTAATATAACTTTGAAATACTGTGCTATTCAAAATTATTACAACTTATTTTTAAACAATACCCAAAAAGACAACAGCCAAAAAATTGCTTGTCTTAAAAAACAAACAAAAAAAAAGTTTTTACAGAAGCCCTGACATATCAATTTGTACAACACTCACTGAAAACCATGGCTGGGGTCAATTCCTGTTTTCCAATTTCAATTCCTCCTTCAAATCAATTCCAAATTACAATTCCTTTTTGCATTCACAGAATAGGCTTTATTGGAATTGAATTGAAAATGGAATTAAAAATGGAATTGGAATTGACCCCAACCCTGTTGAAAACAAAACAAAAATACAGATCTGGTCCTTCAAATGGTTTCATTCTGTGTCGCAGTTCATTTATCTTGCTGTTAATTGCACCACCAATTACACGCTTTGGGGTACAGGGAAACTTTTTCAAGGCAGCCCCTAAAAAACATTGATCACACAGATTTAACGACTTACACATAGATATATAAAAATCTTTTAGAAAATGTACCACATATCTTTGAGAAGGGTTCATTAGTTACATATTGCCACAGTAAATCAACAACATTTGTGTGTGTGGGTGTATTTAAATGTTTTGGTGTATGCTCTTAAACTTGTCTTACACTACAGTTCATAGTAAAATCTGTACTTGGGGAAGCAGCTATGCAAAGGCAATCTTTTCTCCATTATTACCTTGCTTAAGCATTGCATTGATGTGGCACAACTGGACTGAAATGTGAAGTATTTGCTCAAAAGTCAAATTTACATGAGACATGAAAGTTTATATTGTCAAAGATCCCATGGCACTATTTATTATTATTATTATTATTATTATTATTATTTATTATTATTATGTATTCATATGTCTGAAGCATTAATCCAAGGTGATTTACAAGGTGTTGTTGAAAGAGTGAGGTGGCTAAATTCCAAGTCAGGCTTTCCTCAATCAGGTCTAACAAATTTCTTATGACTCCACCTTAACTGCTGTGTAGTAATCTGCTGGTTCAAAATGGCTGCACCCCAGAGGTGGGTGAAGTGAGTCTGTAAAGCACTTTGGGATCTTTTCGGCTGCTACATGTAAGGTATTATTATTTATTAATAAATTAACTCTAGTCTCTGAAACTAAAACAAAGGCCAAAGGAACATTAGAAATTAGAAATGCTAACCCTTTTTGTTCTACAGAGTTAAAAAGGAGAGTTGGAAATTTTGTACAACAGCATTTACATTCCATATATGGCTTCCACCTTTAAGCGCTCCAGAGGTGTCTTTTTCTCCGAAGTTGGATCTCTCTTGCTGCCACCACCACGAGGATTGCTCTTTAGTAATGTTGGAATGTCAAAGACAGCAACCGTCAGGGTTCTTACATATGATGTATTCGTGCTGCACCTCTCTGTAAGGATCCTGGACAGTTTGTCAATATAAACTCCCGTGCCTGGGAATATTTCCACCTAAAAGACATAAATAAAAAACAAGTTCATCCCCAAACTATTCTTATATTATGTTAAGTGGAATACTCAGACATTATCAGTAAGGCTGTGATTTTGTTACAGAAATATGTTATAAAAACCACAGTATGTCTCAATTCTAAGTCTATTAATTTACAGACAAAATAAATAAATAAAGTAAGTCAGTGAATCTGTGACACCCATAACTCAATCACATTCTTATTATCAACTATAAATATGAATATAACTGATAATGTAGCATCATTAGATTGTTTATAACTAATACATTTTTCCAATATATATATTTTTACCTTGTCTTTGTAATATTTTAGACCAAGAGTGTTATACCTGTTTTGGTGCTTCTTTGTCAGAGTCAGAACAGTTTGGTGTGGGGCTGTCAGAACCACTTGATGGTGACACTCTTTTGGCTTCATCGTTGATAGACGTGGCTTTTGTTACAATTTTTTTCAGATTTTCCAAAATGTCTGGAATCTCTGGAGAAGAAAACCTCAGTATTAAATGCTAATCATTTTTAGTAATATATTTAATACAAGTGAAAACAAAACCATCAATGCCTGCAATTATACTTGAGAGACTTGCTGTATGTTATTAGCAAACTGACCTTTTTGTGGGTCATTAACATTCGCTACAAATAAAATAGAAAAAAAGAAAAGAAAGAGACAATACAAGAATTACCAGGTCTAATGTAATGCATATAGTCATTAATGTAGAGGATTTGCACAAGTTATGTTGAAAAACTTAATTTATTTAATAAACAGTATTATTAAACTATTAGACCATGCACATTAAGAGTCTGTATTGTGGTACTAGATTACTTCAGTATGATCAACTATAATGCATTACTCAGGAAAATCACACATGGAATCTAAATTACTGAAGACTAACATTTATCAAGGTAAGGAATTATTTGCTATAAATAAAAAACTTACCATCAGCCATACGGTTTCGAAGATCTTGGTTTTCATTTTTAAGTCTAGTGTTTTCCTTTTCGAGCTGCTGAACTTTTTGCTGTAGCTCAACTTCACTGGACTCTTGAAATGTCTGTAGAATATTATGGGATCTAATTCTTGAAGCTCCATCGGTTTGCTTTATTTTGTGCTGTATTCAGAGAGAAAAAAAGTTTAAAATGAAATATATATATATATATATATATATATATATATATATATATATATATATATATACACACACACACTTTTTTGCAATCACATTTCATCAAGAAACAGCGCTAAGAAGACACTCAAATATAATATTGCACGTTAATTTTATTGTAAAAAAATAAGTAAAATGTTCACTTTAACTTTAAAAATTATGGACTAGACAATTAAAAAAAACATCTTATAAACTGAACCCACAGTTATATATATATATGAATGAAAATGATAAAAAAAAAATAATACTGCAATACATTTATTTAATATTTGAAGTACATTACATCTCACCGGTAACTGCGGTTCATCAAGGTCACTATCATCTGAAATCTGAAGTTTTTTGTTTGGTTTAGATACTCTCTTTTTAGGAGAGGGCATTTTCGTTCGGTCATTAAGTTTTCTTCTTAGTTCGCCTTCTTTATAAAATAAATAAAACATTATGTCCAGATATTTATGGATTATATTTATTTGTCATAAAAATACTGCGCTTTGACCATACAAATTAAGATGGACAGCCAACACTGAATCAAAACCGAAGTTAAATTAAATCTGGTTTAATTTATTTTGTGGGTTTGGGGATTTTATTGTAAAGCACAGCACACAGTAAATAGTTCTTACAAATGCCAGTCTTCAAGTGTGACGAGTTCTTAGCGCCCTCAGCACCACCTACCATGTTATAACAGTATGAACGAAGTACATCAAATTAATAAAATAAACCTTCATTTCAAATATACTGTGATATTATATATATATATATATATATATATATATATATATATATATATATATATATATATATATATATATATATCAAATACCGTGTAAAGAGTTTTTTTTTTTAAAAAAACATACTTACCGTTCATAATGATCTGCGCTTCATGGACAGGCCATCCACCTTTTGGAGGTTTGTTCGTGTCTCTCCACTCTGCTCTGAAGCTTCGAGTAGTCTCTTCGTCATCATCAGCAATGCTGAATAAATCAAAATTGCGAATCCAAGCAGTTGGAATCACGCTGTAAGAGTCTTTGTCGACCCCGCTTTCCCACTTCACCAACGCGTGCATCACCGCCATACTACCTTCACCTTCTCATCCGTTTTTTAAATTTTCAAAACAAGTCCTGAATGCTCAAATTTAACACTTCTTTTTTGTAGAGTGTCGTTGCTGTTAATGCAGCCAGTGATGTGGAGCCATCATACAGAAGCTGACGAAAGACATCAACATGTAAGCTTCCTAAATTAAAATGGTGCATCAAAATACTTATTTAGCACTTTCAACTGTTTCTTTGTGATTCCTAAAATTACTTTCCATCTACAGTAGTAAGGATATACGCTAGAAATTGTTTGCCTTTTGAAACAGTAATGTCAGGATCTTTGCAAAATCCACACCCAGGTACCTATTGCAAACTAGGATACATCAGAAAGTGAGGATAATTCACACCTGAAGTTAAATTAAAAAGGAAAGTATGTTGCTAGGGAAAATCATGGTATTACATGTTATGATTACCCTTTCAGTCAAATAGAAATAATACATTTCTTTTGAAAAGGGTTGTGAATTTGTTACAACTTTCAATAAAGTTTGATTTTTCAATCAAAGTTTGAATGATCTTGTGTGTGTGTATATATATATATAGCAGTGTGGAGTAGTGGTTAGGGCTCTGGACTCTTGACCGGAGGGTCGTGGGTTCAATCCCAGGTGGGGGGGGGGCACTGCTGCTGTACCCTTGAGCATATATATATATATATATATTGTGTAAAATAGCGGGTTGTGAGAGACAGCAGGGAGGGGGTTAAAACCTCCCTGCAAAAGAAACATGTGAGAATGCCCTTTTTGGTTTATTGTTTAAATGTAATTGTTTAATTGTTTTATTAATGATCATCAGCACCTGGGCGTTACTGGGGAATTAGACCCAGGTGTGGGGTTTAAAAGGAGAGCAGGCAGTCTGCTCGAAGCTGCTGAGGAGAAGGAGGCAGAAAAGGGTGCTCTGCTTCCTGGCAGGCGTGAGGTAAAGTGCTGTTTCAAACCAGTGTGTTTTGTGAGGACGGGGAAACAGCGTAGCTGTCCCGTGTTAGTCAGGGAGTTCCTGTGTGTTAGTCAGTGCTCGTACAGAGCTAGGTGTTTGTTTTGTATTTTGTTTATTTTTTGTTTATTAAACATAGCGCACCAGCGCTTAAAAATCAATTTCTGTCGTCTTGGGTCTATTTTTAAACGGGCAACGAACCCGAGAGTGGTGCAATCCTTTACAATATATATATATATATATATATATATATATATATATATATATATATAATCTTGTGTGTGTGTGTATATATGCATTTAAGACTTTATTGTTCTTGTTTTTAGAGAAGCATACCTTTAGAGCTTAAAGATGCTGGAGTTGAAGAAAGCATTAGACAGTCATGTAAGCGATAGGTAGCTTGTCTCTGCATATTAACATCATAAAACATCTAACAGTTCTGCAAATATTTGAAACCATTTTTGTGCCTTCCGTCTTCATAGGGTACTTCTTCTTATCATAATAGTCTGACTTTACTTTTTTATATATAAATAAAACACCACATTTTTTTTACACCTTCATTGTATTCTTAATAGTAATATTACTTTTGCTTGTTTCCAGGTATCTTCAGACATTCTCAAAATCACAGAATCATCTCTTGAACAGAACCAACTCCTACTTCTTGCCCTGAAAGCTAAACATCAATTAACCAGTGAAGCTTTAACCGACATTATGAAAGTTATAAATGTAATATGTGAAGAAAATGTGATTGCAACTTCAAAATACTTATTTGAGAAGCAGATTTCAGATGTTAAAGAAGTCATTCGTGTTTGTTATATATGTAAGAACTGTGGCTCTAATTTAGATAGCAGTGTTACATCAGGAATTTGCAGTGTTTGTGATGAAGTATGGACATCAAAAGATTGTATTGAAAAAGGGATTTTTTTCTTTTACATTCCACTAAGACACCAACTTCAGAATCTTTTAAATGACTTAGCTGTGCACAACAGTTTTTTAAGAAGTGTCTGCAGTGAAACTGATGTGCTTTCAGATATACATGATGGAGTACTATATAAACGGTTGTTAGTTGATCAAGGCAGCCAAGAAGGACCACTTGGCCGATTATCTTTGAGTTTTAATTGCGATGGAGAGCCAGTCTTCAAGTCTTCTTCACCAGTGTTGTGTTCTTTAAATGAGCTAACGCCCACTGAAAGACTGAAGAACATATTAATGGCTTCCTTGTGGTTTGGGAAGTGCAAGCCTGACATGAATGTGTATTTAGAGCCTTTTGTAGAAGAGTGTCGTAGTTTATGGTCAGATGAGTTCAATGGGTAGATCCACTTAGTGGTAATGACCATATATCAAAGATATACACAACTTGTGCTACTCAAGTCTGTGATTCTGTAGCTCGACCTCTAATGCACAATATGATGCAGTTTAATGGGTACCAGGGGTGTGGATTTTGCAAAAATCCTGGTGTCACTGTTTCAAAAGGTAGAGGATTTGTCCGTGTATATCCTTATCGGAGAGACTCTACTTTGAGGAACTACATAGAAACAGTTGAATGTGCTGAACAAGCACTAGACTCTCAACAACCAATCTGTGGTGTGAAAGGTCCAAGTGTTCTGTACAACATACCAAAATTTGATATTGTGGAGAACTTTGTACCAGACTACATGCATTGTGTGCTCCTAGGTGTAGTGAGACAAATGATGGCCCTATGGTTGGATTCACAGTATCACACAGAAAGATATTACTTGGCAGCTCACATAGACAACCTAGATTTTAGACTTCTATCTATTAAACCTCCTTGTAACATATCTCGGGTGCCACGTTCAGTAACATTGTGTAAATATTGGAAAGCCCATGAATGGTATGCATGGTTGATTTTTTATAGTGTTCCAGTACTTAAAGGAATTCAACCTCAAAAGTACTTTAATCATTTGTGTTTACTAGTAGAGGCAGTTTCAATTATGCTTGGTGAAAGCATTTTTATGAACCAGCTTGACTACTGTAGTGATGTACTAGTTCGGTTTGTTGTTTTACTCGAAAAACTCTATGGAGTCCAGCATGTGAGCTACAATGTACATTTACTGTTACATCTGGTGAAAAGTGTTAAAGACTGGGGTCCATTATGGGCACATTCAGCTTTTTTATATGAATCCTACAATGGCTGTTTACTCAAGATGATTAAAGAAACACAGGGAGTGCCTTTGCAAATTTGTAAGAAATTTCTGATTGAAAAGGCTTTGCCTTTGCATGCTACTGAAATGGCTGGGACACCTAAAGGGGAGTTACTCAACTACTTCATAGGCACAAACAGAAAGATTAAGTTTGCTGAGGAAATTGAAGGTGGAGCTGCTTTGGGACGATCTTGTCAGAGAGTTCTTAAAAGGGAGCATTATCTTGCACTGCACAGCTTTGTTAATGAAGTGGATCCAACAATAATTGCAACTTATTATGACAGAATTGTTATTGGAAAAGAAATTGTTCACACAAAACTATACAGAAAGGCAAAGAAGAGAAACAGCTATACTGTTATATTGAAAGATTCTTCTTTTTTCTCAATAGAAACATTTGTAATTTTGGATCTTGGCTGCGGCAGGAAATGCTATGCATTAGGAAGGTTCTTTCAGAACAGGAATTTTAAAATATGTTCTGATAATGCATTAAACATAGGATTAAGTCACATTTTCCCAGTTTCTCCTGAGTTGGGCCATCTTGTTGCAGTGGACAGTTGTGTTATACAGCAGAAATGTGTTTTTGTACATATACCTGGCCAAACTGTTGCTTTTGTTTGCAAACAGCCAAACCGTTTTGAACTGTGCAGATAGGTTTCTGCTAGTTTCAATTTGTGTCATTTCATGAAAATATGTTCAAACTGGAGATATAATAAAATATAATTATACATCTGATCAGAGGTGGAAATAAGACTCCTAATGCATACCTGTTTAGTCCATTTTAGGTTTTATTAACTGCAGGTCCTTGTATAAACTGTACTGAAGAAGCAGAAAAAACAAGAGTCTGCAGCTCATAAAACACAAAATGGCTCCAACTGCTGTGCAGTGGGAGTCTTATTTCCATCTTTGTCATCTAGATGAATGAAACAGTAACAATCCAAAATACAGTAACTGTTCACAATGCGTAACCCAGGTATTTCTGCCACACCTGACAGGGTTACTATTTTTGTTGGGGTATAGAATGTTCTTTTTTTGCAAATGTGTTGCAGTAAATTATGTGCAGCATTTTTTATTCTCAAGGATTACTGTTATGTAACAATTGCAATGGGGGATGCAGTCTGTGGTGAAAGCAGCAGGGCTTATTTTGTGTAGAGGAAAATATGAGTTACAAAAAGTCAGGTTTGAAAAAGTACTTGCTCTGTAAACACGTCTAAAAATTGACAAATTAAAGAATAAACTAAATAACGTATTTGAACAAAATTATATTATGTGGTTTTAGTTTAGATAAATTAGCAGACATTTGTAATTGGAGTTAAAGACTAGAGTAAACAGGTTGAAAATATGCCCCAAAGGATTGGAGCAACTGATAGAAAATCTCATAGTTATTGAGGATTGATCTTTAGTAAAATGTTAAAATTAAATTATGTTGGTGTTAAGGTAGCTTTAATTGTGCCTTGTGTAACTAAGGTATCTTGTATCTTATGTAACCTGTATGTATTTGATATATGCTTTTTAGATTAGCAGATGTGATTTTACACGAGTTATGAAAATGTGGTGTCTGATAAAAATACTGATACTTTTATTTTCTTAATAAACATCAAAAATATTGTAATTTTCTTATTTCATTGTTTTTATTTGGAATAAGTGCAATAACTCACATTTTTGTAAATAAATGTGTAGAATATATTTATGGCATACAAATCAAGTTACATCATATTTTTAAACATATATGTTCACAGTTTGCTTTTCTTTTTTACATTAGGAATATATGTACATAAATATACGGATATGTGCTGCATATAGGTAACATATAAAACAGTGTACAATGACTATATTTATAATATATTGAAAATATGTGTTCGTTCCGTATGGGGAAAATAGAAATGTATCCATTACCAAATGGGATATATCTCTTATCCTGAATTACCTGAGCACTTCTATCAAAGCTGCTTCTTGAAAGGAAGGAGGACCAGTGATCATATTAATAAAGCTAATAAGAGGTGAAAGAATGGATTTTAAAGATGATCAGCCCCCCTTTAAAGGGAGGGACCAGTGATAATGATAATAAAGCTAATAAGAGGTGAAAGAATGGATTTTAAAGATGATCAGCCCTCCTTTAAAGGGAGGGACCAGTGGTTAGTTAAGAACTGTTTCAGTTCAGGGGAGGCGGGGGTGGTGGTTTGGTTGCCGCGCTGGGGCTTGCAGTTCCTGTGCGTCATCATTTCCTGTCAGCGTGGGGAGGAAGTTGATTTCCTGGTGAGCAGTGCGGCCTTGTCGACAAGACAACAAGGTAGAGATCTAAAATGATTTCACTCTTTATATACACAGATTTATATTAAGTTAAAGGTATTCATAGTTTTTTTTTCAGTAAAAATGTCATAAAATATGTGATGGAAATCTATCGCTGTTGATGGGTTAGTAACGTGAGTAAGACTGTGCTCTCAGTGATTCAGTCATGTGAACGGGGTTAGAAGCAGAATGCAGAGCATGCAGTTTAGAGATCTCACTGCAGTCCCTCAGTCTGGTGTAACTGCACAACACTTACACTCGGTTATACAGGTCCTGACTTTCTGTTGATCTGTTAGTAATGTGAGTAAGACTGTCCTCTCAGTGATTCAGTCATGTGAACGGGGTTAGAAGCAGAATGCAGAGCATGCAGTTTAGAGATCTCACTGCAGTCCCGCAGTCTGGTGTAACTGCACAACACTTACACTCGGTTATACAGGTCCTGACTTTCTGTTGATCTGTTAGTAATGTGAGTAAGACTGTCCTCTCAGTGATTCAGTCATGTGAACGGGGTTTGAAGCAGAATGCAGAGCATGCAGTTTAGAGATCTCACTGCAGTCCCTCAGTCTGGTGTAACTGCGCAACACTTACACTCGGTTATACAGGTCCTGACTTTCTGTTGATCTGTTAGTAATGTGAGTAAGACTGTGCTCTCAGTGATTCAGTCATGTGAACGGGGTGTGGAGCAGAATGCAGAGCATGCAGTTTAGAGATCTCACTGCAGTCCCTCAGTCTGGTGTAACTGCGCAACACTTACACTCGATTATACAGGTCCTGACTTTCTGTTGATCTGTTAGTAATGTGAGTAAGACTGTCCTCTCAGTGATTCAGTCATGTGAACGGGGTGTGGAGCAGAATGCAGAGCATGCAGTTTAGAGATCTCACTGCAGTCCCTCAGTCTGGTGTAACTGCGCAACACTTACACTCGATTATACAGGTCCTGACTTTCTGTTTGTCTTGCTCTTCTGCCTACATGTTAATAAAATGTATTGATACAATAACACAGTGCACACTGGGAATTGAACAGCACGTTTCTCTCTGGAAATGGCTTCTTCCTTCCTTGATATGAGTTGAAAACATTGCGTTAAAATCATTTAAATGCTATTTGTTTATGTGTAATTGTAATATGATCCTAATGTCAAATAGTAGCCAAAATACCTCTCGCTCTCTCTGTCGCTCTCTCCCCCCACTCTGTTCTTTACAGGAAGTTGCTCGCTGGTATTGTGTTCAGCGCTCACTTCCTGTCTGCAAAAGACAAACAAGGCGATAAAAAATAAAAACGAATCTCTGGTTCAGAAACTCATCCTGCGTCTCTTAAACTAATAAATTACTTTTTTTACCTTTTGGATTTTATTTATATAGTGCTTTTCATACCAAAGATTCTCAAAGCGCAAATTTTTCAAGAAGTAGTAAAATTTGCAAACATTAAATAACACTACTACTACTACTACTAATAATAATAATGGTAATATCAATAAATAATAATAATAAATCAAAAGAAAACTATTGAAGAAAACAGAAAATGAATAAGAAAGATTGATAAAAAAGAATTACAAAAATAAGCAAATACCAGAGATACAATTATATTTGTAGGTCAAGTTAAAAAAAAAAAAAAATCTATAAAAGTAAGTATTCACATTAAAATGCACTTCCTTTCTCCTCTCCTGTTCACTTTTACCTTTGGGAGGCACAAAATGCCAGCGTTACCTGAACTTAAAATGCGCATCTAGTGCTGTATATGTCAATTCTAAAACACACTGGGAGCCAGTGCAGTGAGTCCAGCACAGGAGTGATATGAGAACCCCAGCAGCTGCATTCTGAACAAGCTGCAGACGTGATGAGGTGTGATGGGGAAGCCCAGCAAATACAGCATGGCAAGAGTCAAGTCTAGAAGAAAGCATGAATGAACTCAGCATCAGACAAAGAAAGATTGTTATAATTTTAACATAGATGAAACGTTTGTAATGTATCAGGGGTTAAACATTTTAGCAGAGTATCATAGGTTAAACATGTTTGCAATGTATCAGGGGTTAAACGTTTTAGCAGTGTATTGTAGATTAAACATGTTTGCAGTATATCATATATGGCTGTAGGGTTAACTTTGTCAACTCCTTTAAGATTTTAAATCTAAATAAACTAAACATATTTTTACAAATTTGTACAAAGCCAACCCTCATCCAAAACCTATATTGAAATATTTACATAAAGGTTTATAGAAATGTCTGAAGTTACAGAAACGTATAGTAATCTGACTTTAGTTTGGAGTTCAGATCCTTTTAATAATAGGGTCTAAAACAACCCAAATACCAGAGAAATCTGTATTGATATAAAAATACAATAAACTGAAGGCAACAAGAGAACAACACAAGAAAATCCTACTGATATATCCTTCCCTCCACTCCTCTCCCTCTCTTTCACCTCTCTCCTCTCCTCCCTCCCTCCTGTCTCCTCTTTCTGGTTTCTGTGCTGTGTTTAAAGTATTGGTTTGGGTTAATTTTGTCAACTCCCTTTTAAGAGTGGTAAGAATTCAATTGAGGCATTTCTGAACTAACAAGCAACAGTTTTATTTAAGAACATAAGAACAAGAGGTGACTGTTTTTAACACTACCCAGCACATGTGAACTGCTGTGAGAAAGCTGCTTGGTTTCCAAATCCAGAATTGATTTCCATGACTGCAGAGATGGAGATAAGACTCCTATTGCACAGCAATGTCACCCATTCCAGGTTTTAAGAAGAGCTTGATTAGCTACAGTCTGGTGAACAAGCTCAAGTGTATTTTACTAAACCAGTGGGGGCCAAAACAGCAAACACTGCGATGCATTGTGGGGGATCTCAACGTGATCTGCGATCCACCCGTCAGCTATGAGCAACAATTATTAGCGGGATTTAATATAATAGCGTCCAACGCGTAACAGCAATAATGAAACAAAACAACAAACACGTAACAGACGCTCTACGCGGTATCTTTTAGGCACATGTGCGCCTAATTAAAAAAAAAAGATAGACGCGCACTTCAAAAGTTGAATATCTACAGATCTTTGTTTCCTGCCTTCCTTTCTTACACACACTTGTGCAGTTCAATACTGTTGCATCAACACAATTAAAATGGAGGGTTGTGTGTTTTTAGCTGTCTGCTCGCATGTTCCTCAGAAGGCGCTGCTTGCTGTTCATGGCGGCGCGCTGAGCTGCCTCTCCGCACACTGCGTGTCGTTTTGAAGCGCTGTGTTTAAGATATTTTCATGTTTGAACTCCTGGCTCCCTGTTAAAATGCAGTCTGTCCTGCCATCAGTTCCCCTGCATCCTGATAAAACGGGCACAACGTGGAGTTATATATATATATATATATATATATATATATATATATATATATATATATATATATATATATATATATATATTGTAACGTGCTATCACCTCCATTGTAGAAACAGGGGAAACAGGATTAGGGACCCGCCTGCCTATAGCACATTAGGGGGGTCTTGATTGACAAGTGGGGGTCCCATGAGTGTTTTCGCGGGTTTAATATGGGACTATGATAGGGGATTGACTCTCGTGGGCGGGATAAGAGAATGATTATATAGGGGTGCGCGGGGTTAGCCCCGGCGGAGCTGAGCTAATTGTGATTTTCCGGTACACTGTTAGAGTGGGCTGGCACAGTTAAAGGGCAATAAATATTTCTTTGAACCTGAACAATGTGGTCCGGAGTGCCTCTGTGGGGTCAGTCAATGGGGAATGCTACAATGGTGTCAGAAACGGGACATGTATTCAACCCCGCTCCGCACGGCCATGAGTTGCGAGAGGTGAAAGTGGAACCGGGCCTCCGAAGTCCGACGGGCTGCCTCCAAGTAAGAAACAGCGCGGCAGAAATTCCTCCACGGCCATCACTGAGACAAAAACCACCAACTTATGATGGTAAGTCCAGTTGGGAGACGTATATCACCCAGTTCGAAATTGTCAGCCAGCTAAATAACTGGACCGAGGAGGATAAAGGTGCATACTTGGCTACGAGTTTGAAAGGGGAAGCCATGAATATTCTGGCCACGGTAGCTACACAACAGCGCTGTAACTTTATAGCACTCTGCCAGGCTCTCGCGCTGAGATACGGGGTAGAACAGCAAGTAGCGATTGCTAGGATGCAGTTAAGAGCAAGAAAGAGAGAGGTGGGCGAGACATTGCCGGGGTTTGCTGGAGACCTTGAACGTCTTTTCAGAATAGCGTATCCTGGGTCGGGGTCGGAATTGCAAGAACAGATTGTGACGGAACAATTCATAGAAGGTTTAGACTATGCCGATCTGCGCATACAAGTTAAGCTGAAATCGCCTAAAACACTGAGAGAAGCCTTGCTAGCTGCGCTTCAGGTCGAGACTGTGTTTTGGGCTGAGAAAAATGCGCATACAGTAATGAAACCGCAAGTGTTCGAAACTAACGTGTCGCCCTCCACGTTGGGCATATGTGCTACTGAAAGACCCGCCTTCACAGGAAGTGACGTAACTGCCATTATGTTTGGCAGAGAGCTCAGGACACCCACAGAGTTGCTTTATGGCCGACCACCTGGGAATGAAAATGGCAATGGGCCAGGTCCGGAATACCTACACCAATTGCAGGACCGCATGGATAAAATCCACCGGTTTGCCCGCCGCCATGTAAGAGGGGAGTCTAACCGGCAGAAGCGGCAGTATGACATCCGTGCCCGAGAGACCCACTTTCAACCTGGGGATAAGGTGTGGGTCTACTCGCCGCGCAGGATCAGGGGCAGGAGCCCAAAGCTCACCAGCGCCTGGGAGGGCCCCTGTGCCGTGCTGGAAAGGCTCTCAGACGTTGTCTACTGGGTGCAGCTTAAGGGAAGACGGCGAAAGGTCATCCTTCATCAGGACCGGCTGGCACCCTATCGTCCTGGAGAGCCTAAAGAGAATGAGACGCAGGTGCCCCTGTCTGAGCGGGAAGATCCCCCTCTTGACCTGCCTGTCCTTTTCCAGGAGCCTGTCACTGTTCCTCTTTCTCCCAGGGCTACGGTTTCAGACCCCTGTGACCCCCACCCGGAGTGTACGCCGAACGCTGCTCCAGGGGAGGAGGCCAACGAACCAGACCTGCTGCCCACAACAGAAGAGTGGCCCTACTCTCCAGTGGGTGAGCCTCAACCGCCGAGGGTTCCTGCTGCCCCACACAGACCGAGGAGGGCCACAAGGGCCCACACGGACTGCCCTTTCTGCTGTCGGCTGGGTTCCCCAGCCACCATGGTTACCCAGGACGAGGTTGACAACCTCAGCGGTGGAGGACCTGGGGAGTTAGGGGAAGTTGTCATTGTAAATAGTTAGGTTAGGGGGAGTGTTAAGACCAGGTGGGTTCGGGAGTCACAGGGTGGTTTATTTTGGGGACCCCCCCTCTGGCTAGGGATGTAATTTTAACATATTCGGGGACGAATGTGTCTGAGAGGGGGGCAGTGTAACGTGCTATCACCTCCATTGTAGAAACAGGGGAAACAGGATTAGGGACCCGCCTGCCTATAGCACATTAGGGGGGTCTTGATTGACAAGTGGGGGTCCCATGAGTGTTTTCGCGGGTTTAATATGGGACTATGATAGGGGATTGACTCTCGTGGGCGGGATAAGAGAATGATTATATAGGGGTGCGCGGGGTTAGCCCCGGCGGAGCTGAGCTAATTGTGATTTTCCGGTACACTGTTAGAGTGGGCTGGCACAGTGTAAACAGTTAAAGGGCAATAAATATTTCTTTGAACCTGAACAATGTGGTCCGGAGTGCCTCTGTGGGGTCAGTCAATGGGGAATGCTACAATATATATATATATATATATATTTTAACGCTGTCAAACTGAAGCCAGGGGAGATCTTTTATCCCCTGTTGGTTGAACTGTCGGTTGATAATTGAGTGAAACTGGCGGGTATGGGATTTGTAGTTTTTAATGTGTGATTAACAGTGGGCAGCGGACACCAATAAACTACATTCCCAGAGTGCATTGCGATTGAGCTTTGAGTTTAGATCCGACTGCGAAGTTCTTTTTTTCTCTTTTTTTTATATTTTCCAGTTGAAAAAATAAATCTCGTTTATTGTTTATAGTCAACCTTTAGGGATTTATAGTTGCATACGTGATCCTAAATTAAAATGTGCGTTCACACAAGCATTGTGTTCGTCTCTCATGTGCAGAAACCGGACCCATAAAAACTATAACGAGTAGATCTATCGACACAAGAACGAAATATCTACAAATATCTATTCTAACAAGTATACCGGTAGATCGTTACTATAAGGTTCAGGCTGCACTCCCGATAGCTCTAGACGCATGTTCGGAACATTTTACATTCCTTAGTGAAAAGAATATTTATCAGATATGATTGTCGCTCTCCTCTTCAAACTGTCCGCCCAGCAAGCTCTCTCCTTCCCGCTGCACCCAGCCAGCCAATCGGAGTTCCCCTCTGTCACCCAGCCAGCCAATCGGAGCTCCACTCTTGTCACCAAACCAGCTAATCGGAGCTCCCCTCTTGTCACCAAACCAGCCAATCAGAGCTCCCATCTTGTCACCAAGCTAGCCAATAGGAACTCCCCTCTTGTCACCCAGCCAGCCAATCGGAGCTCCCCTTTTGTCACCAAGCCAGCCAATCGGAGCTCCCCTCTTGTCACCATGCCAGCCAATCGGAGCTCCCCTCTCGTCACCAAACCAGCCAATCAGAGCTCCCCTCTTGTCACCCAGCCAGCCAATCGGAGCTCCCCTCTCGTCACCAAGCCAGCCAATAGGAGCTCCCCTCTTGTCCCCAAGCCAGCCAATCGGAGCTCCCCTCTCGTCACCAAACCAGCCAATCGGAGCGCCCCCCTTGTCACCAAACCAGCCAATCGGAGCTCCCATCTTGTCACCAAGCAAGCCAATCAGAACTCCCCTCTTGTCACCCAGCCAGCCAATCGGAGCTCCCCTCTTGTCACCCAGCCAGCCAATCGGAGCTCCCCTCTGGTCACCAAGCCAACCAATCGGAGCTCCCCTCTTGTCACTAAGCCAGCCAATCGGAGCTCCTTTCTTGTCACTAAGCCAGCCAATCGGAGCTCCCCTCTTGTCACCAAGCCAGCCAATCGGAGCTCCCCTCTTGTCACCAAGCCAGCCAATCAGAGCTCCCCTCTTGTCAGCCAGCCAGCCAATCGGAGCCCCCCAATCGGATACAGTCACTGTAATAAGTGAATTGCGCATTGAAGTGAATAAAGACAGACTCAGGGTGCGTTCACGGAGATCATTCTGTGCAGAATCTGACCAGTTTATCCAGTGATCTTCTATGAACTGGTCAGATTCTGCACAGAATCCGCACATAATGATCTCCGTGAACGCACCCTTAATGTCTCACTTTCACAGCTGCCCGGTTCAGCGCAGTTAATTCAGAAGCGGTTCTGTAATTACAACAAATAAATAAAAAAATTAAAAAAACAAACAAAAAAAAAACGTATATAGAGAACCAACACAGAACTACGTGTTAAAAAATGATCACGTAAATGCGTGACAACAAAGTACCACGTAATTATGAGAAATGAAATTATCATGTATCTACTGCCTTTATAAATGCGGAGGAATATTGTGAGAGGGAGACCCGGACTTGTGAAGGAGATTCCGCGCTGCAGACTGGAGCTGGAACGCGGAGAGACTTTATAACTTCGTGTCGCGAACCAGGAAGGCTGTGTGTGACCGGGAGGGGATCATTTCCAACACGAGGTGCAGCGTGCTGGGGTTCCCCGGTCAGGGAGCCTGTTAGTTTATTGTTAACGTTGTGTGGTTTATTTGATAGCTGTCCCGCTCCTGCAGCAAGGAGTCCTCTGTGTTTATTTGTTATATTTTATTTTATTCTTGCGTGCACGCAGCTGTTTTATATATTCATTTTAAATAGATTGGGGGGAATTGGTACCGTGTACTTTACAAATGTAATGTAGTTTGTAACGAGACCATTCAACTGCTGACGTTGTTGTCTACTTTGTATGCATCACAAAAAGAACAGAATTGCTGATCTGGTTAATTAACTTTACTATAAGAAACTGATAGATCCAATTATTTTATATAAACTGCAATCATATAATCTGTTGTAATTAGTTTAATTAACTGCACTATATGAAACTGATAGATTTAGAGTTTGTTTTATTGTATCATCCCTATATATACTAGACAATTGTTATAGACTGTGAAGTGAAGGTGGCATTGTCATATGGTTTACATTATTGTTAATGTGTTTGAGATTTTTTAAAATCAATTATTACCAATAAAAAAACTTGTAAAGATTATTTTTGGTGTATGATTGCTTGGTTTCTCCCAGATAAGAGTTTGTGCGGGAACCAACCACTCGAGGTCCTTGTCCTCCATAAACACAAGGTGGCGCAGTCAAATTATTAACATCGATTTAGCAAAGACCTGTTACAAAAAAATAAGGGGGGAAACAAATATTCACAAGGTGAAATATTGGGTCCTAGGGGGGAGTTAATATTTGTTTGCTGGGGGAACAGATATTCCGTGACACCGGAACAAAACAAGTCCTGGACACAAAATATATCACAAAAATAAACCCTTCTTTACAGATGAGGGTTTTTCACCCTGTCAGTGTCTGTCTGTCACTGTGTGTGTTACTGATTGGTTTGTTATTTTTTTCTTCAGATTAACGGATTGGCGTCGACTGGATCTTACGTTCAGAGCGGACAGAAAGACAAGGCTGCCTCCCAGTCTCTCTTCACTGCCAGTTACGTCTACTATTGCCAGTGCGCTCATTAAACTGGGACCAGTAAACCTCACACACTGAGCCACTGCTTTTGCAATCTGAATTTTACATTCCAAAAGATGATTTTTACAAATTAAAAAAAAAAAATGTGAAGACGTCTTTAAATAGCTTTAAATAAAAATCTACACTTTTGGAAAATTAAAGTGTGTGGAAATTCATGATTTTTATTTTTTCTTTAAGTGATTTATAGCTTAACAAAATAATTTTATAAAGATGACCTGCTTGGAAGCTGCATTAGCTCTCAGATGTCCAGTTTTTGAAAGATGTTCTCGCAGACCTGGATTTGACATGATCACTGGATTAAAGGAAGTTCTGTTTCTGTGCCTCGCACTCGGGAAGGCTGCTGGACTCCCCGCCTCACTTCACCTCTGCAGTGTCTTATGGGTCATGTTACTGGCTGACGGCCTGCCAGTCAGCAGGGGGAGCAGCAGCTGATTGGTTAATGACAGGAAAGAAGCCAGCGAAAGGGTGGGGACAATTTCACCCTCCAGGTGAACAAGGAAGTGCAACCCTAACTGAAACCATGGCTTGCAAACAGAGATTTATTTAACCGGGTGTAGCACTGTAGCACACATGTTTGATTGCTGACTATAGCAGCTAGACTAGAGCACAGTGTTTGATTGCTGACTATAGCAGCTAGACTAGAGCACAGTGTTTGATTAACTATAGCAGCTAGACTAGAGCACAGTGTTTGATTGACTATAGCAGCTAGACTAGAGCACTTTGTTTGATTGACTATAGCAGCTTGACTAGAGCACAGTGTTTGATTGACTATAGCAGCTAGACTAGAGCACAGTGTTTGACTATAACAGCTAGACTAGAGCAGTGTTTGATTGACTATAGCAGCTAGACTAGAGCACAGTGTTTGATTACTGACTATAGCAGCTAGACTAGAGCAGTTTTTGACTATAGCAGCTAGACTAGAGCACAGTGTTTGATTGAGACTGTAGCAGCTAGACTAGAGCACAGTGTTTGATTGACTATAGCAGCTAAACTAGAGCACAGTGTTTGATTGACTATAGCAGCTAGACTAGAGCACAGTGTCTCTGTGAAGAATCTGCTCATGGACCCAACAGGCTTGTTATTGTTGAGAGTTATGTAGGAAGAATCACAATTAAAATGTACAGTTTAAGGATACAATTCATTCATATGTGGAATGGTCTAATTTAATCATCACTCTGCTGTCATGAATGTCTTTCTTTTTACGAGTTCAAGATTGCCGAGGTAAACAATTGAGCAGCAAATCACACAACACCGTTATATCTTTTATACATTTTATCAAGAAAGATAGAAAATAGATGCGCTACAAAAACAGAACAGAAGATTCATATCAAAATAGCAGAAATCAGTTCACTGAGTTTAGCAATGAATAATATTCAGGGAGCATCTCAGCTTCAGTGTAAATATTGATTACATGGAAAATAATGCATTCATCTATTGTCTAGAAAGTCTATTATCATTATTTATTTATTTTCAGACACCCTTATCCAGGGCGACTTACAATCGTAAGCAAATACATTTCAAGTATCACAGTACAAAATTAGAGGGGGCAGGGAGGAGAGAGGGAGAGGGAGGAGAGAGGAGAGAGGGAGAGTAGAGAAGGCAGGGTGGAGAGAGGGAGAGTAGAGAGGGCAGGGTGGAGAGAGGGAGAGTAGAGAGGATAGAGGACAGAGGGAGAGTAGAGAAGGCAGGGTGGAGAGAGGGAGAGTAGAGAGGATAGAGGAGAGAGGGAGAGTAGAGAAGGCAGGGTGGAGAGGGAGAGTAGAGAAGGCAGGGTGGAGAGAGAGAGAGTAGAGAAGGCAGGGTGGAGAGAGTGAGAGTAGAGAGGATGGAGGAGAGGGAGAGTAGAGAGGGCAGGGTGGAGAGAGGGAGAGTAGAGAGGATAGAGGAGAGAGGGAGAGTAGAGAGGATGGAGGAGAGAGGGAGAGTAGAGAAGGCAGGGTGGAGAGAGGGACAGTAGAGAAGGCAGGGTGGAGAGAGGGAGAGCAGAGAAGGCAGGGTGGAGAGAGGGAGAGTAGAGAGGATGGAGGAGAGAGGGAGAGTAGAGAAGGCAGGGTGGAGAGAGGGAGAGAAGACAGGGTAGAGAGAGGGAGAGTAGAGAAGGCAGAGAGGAGAGAGGGAGAGTAGAGAGGATGGAGGAGAGAGGGAGAGTAGAGAAGGCAGGGTGGAGAGAGGGAGAGAAGGCAGGGAGGAGAGAGGGAGAGTTTGAAAGGGAGGGGATTAACATATCAGAGGGAAGGGAGAGAGAAAGAGGAGGGGAGAGCCATAGGGGAGGCAGAGAGGAGAAGGGGAGAGGAGAGAAAGAGAGAAGGAGATGGAGAGAGGATGAGGCAAAGAGAGAGGCAGACAGGAAGGGAGAGTAGGAAAGGGGGTGTAGAGAAATAAAGAGGAGGGGCTCAGGGTAAGAGGGTGGAAGAGAGAGGATTTCTTCTCATCAGCCCAGAAGAGTGCAGAGAGAGTGTCAGTGAAAGTGAAGAGGAGATTGTCTGAGCTGTTTGAATAGTTTCCTGGTTCAGACAGCAATGTGTGATTAATCTGCAGCGCTGACAGGGTCAGGTTCAGGGGACTCCAGCACAAGGTCTGTATTCCTGTCCCAAGTCCAGAAGAGTGGATAGAGTTTCTCATTGGGATTGAACTCCATGTCAGTGAAAGTGTAGATGTGAGATCTGGTCTCCACATTGTAAAAGGAGAGCTGCCCTTCCTCATAATCCAGATACACCCCCAGCTTCTGGGGCTTCAGGCTCCGGGGGAGGGGGGTCTGGGGGTCAGTGAGAGCAGTGAACCCATCTCTACTCCACCTCACATTCCAGTAACCCTGCTGGGGGGTCATGCTGAACCCCCCCTTCCTCTCGGCAGACTCTCTGCTGACTCCTAATCTCCAGTATGTATTCCCCCCTACTTGCACCTGCCAGTAGCGTCTCCCCGAGGCGAAGCTCTCCCTGCCCAGCACACAGCACCAGTCATCAAATCTCTCTGGATTGTGAGGGAGATACTGCCATGTCTCTCCCAGTCTCACTCGTTTCCCATCCGCAGACAGGGTGAGCTCGGGGTGTGCTGTATCAGGGTCCAGAGTGACATCAACTGTGGAGCAGAGAGGAGACATTATTATTATTATTATTATTATTATTATTATTATTATTATTATTAGCAGTAGTAATAAATGTATTATTATTATTAGTAGTATTCATATTATTAGTAGTAGAATTGAGGAAGGGTATGAAGGAGGGTATGATGGAGGGTATGAAGGATGGAGGGCATGAGTGAGGAAGGGTATGAAGGAGGGTATGAAGGATGGAGGGTATGAAGGATGGAGGGTATGAGTCAGGAAGGGTATGAAGGAGGGTATGATGGAGGGTATGAAGGATGGAGGGTATGAGTGAGGAAGGGTATGAAGGAGGGTATGAAGATCAATTAAAATGAACCTTAAAATAATATTTGCTAGATATAAATATTAACTAAACCCCAAGATCGCCTCGTACAGTAAAGTCTCTTAAATGGACAGGCTGAACTCAAGCTGCAGTTTGGAATCGCAGTTGGAATTGCAGCAGTGTTCTGTTGTCATGGAAACCGCAGTGAACGCAATGAGCCGTGAGATACACCAGGAGTTCCGCACTCCTTGGGAAAATGTCAAATTAAAAACATTTAATATGTTTAAACTTGTAACACTATAAATAAACCCAATCTAAACTGTCCTTTATTCATCTGAATACATATTGAGAAAGATGGAAATCACATAGAATATGCACTGAGGGAAATTCATTTAATAAATAAAACGAATTGCAAAAACTAAACAGACTTTTTTTATTAACCCTTTAAATTAGGTACCTTTGTATAATTGAACATTCTAGAAATGCAGTTATTTTTCTTGGTCATCAAACACGAAAGAAGAGCATGTCTCTTATTATTCGCATTCATAAATACCAGAACAGGAATCACTTTGAGTAAAACCAGAACAACGCGCGCAAAAACATGACTCTGAAATCCTAATTTCTGAGCACTGTGTAACTAAAACATCCAGCCGTTACCTCTCACGCTGAACTGTAACGCACAGAAAAGAGGAATGCGCACAACAGAGAGGGAAACGCGAGGCTTGAACAAGTGACTTTTTCCACCACTATTCTGTACAACGAAATACAACTTGCAACATCCCCCCCTCCCCCCCCTCCAAAAAAAAAACCAAACCTGCGGAGCGAAGCTGCGACACTTATATAAAACTTAAATCCAGAAAATAAATCAATCTGCAGCGAAATCTGAAAAACTGTGAACGAGCCAGAAATTAATAAAATAGCAGGATATCCAAACATTTTAATAAATCAGTTACCGGTATGTAACGAGATGTATGAGTTTGATTAATAACTTGATTTAGTTAATATTGAAACACACATCAGAGTACTCAATGTTCTAAATGTTAATAGCTAATTAGTCACAAAAACGTATTAATCAGAGGCATCAATTGAATTTTTAAATGAATGTTATCAAGTACAGGAGTTAGTATGAAAACGTTTTTACAAAAGAACAAACCCATTCCAGCTCCTCAAAGCTGAGCCCGCGGTACAAACGCATTCAAACTCCTGCAGCTGCCTGTTGTGTTCTTTATACTTTGCAAAACGTATTCTTTGGAAGCGGACTCGACATATTGTAATTTTATTAATACTGAACACACTGTTTACATCTGAAGCAGAGCATTCACATGACCTTAACCAGTGGCGGAGGAAGAGGAAGATGAGCCCCCCTCCCCAAACGTTATTTTAACCCTTATTTATAAACATCAAACACACCGAATCAAGTGTTCAATATTGAACTATATTTAATTGTCAGAATGTCAGCACGTACGAAACAGTACGTAATAAGAACGTTTTCTACTGACCTACTTTATTTTATTCTGCATATGTGGGAGGTATGTAAAATACCCACCCCAATATTTTTTTGTTAAAACAGTGCATTTATTTAGGCATTCAAGTTATGTTGGGTGAATTGCAAAAGCTTTTATAAGAGTGTGGTTTGCTGGAGGACAGTGCAACTGCATCAGTAGAGGGAGCTACAGGATTGCGTAACAACTACTACTCCGATCAGTAGTGTAGGCTGCCTGTAATAGGAGAGATACTGATAATATGGTGCTGTACTAAAGCAATGCATTTTATGATTTTCAGGTAAGCAAACCGGCCCTAATTAATCGCTGTTATTGTTGAAGTTGTTAGGAACATGTGAAGTAATAGAAATTCGGTTTATTTGAATAAATAAATGTTTACACACATACAATATTCTTACCGCATGGAAGACCACATGGTTCTTATTAGCCTGCACTTAGATTGCATGAATGATAAAAGACCTTCCTTTTCGTTGTCTTGTCTGTGTTTGTTTTGCCAGTTTATTTTAAATCCTTGATGAACATGTTCTAATGTGATTAGTTGCAGCATTATAGAGTTTGTGGTTATCTAGAATGTTCGCCGATTAGAACTAAGACGTTCGTGTTGAAACTGAAAGTAAAGCGTAACAACTACTGCTCCGATCAGTAGTGTAGGCTGCCTGTAATAGGAGAGATACTGATAATATGGTGCTGTACTAAAGTAATGCATTTTATGATTTTCAGAAATAAACAAAGAGGTTTCTTTTCTACAACACGCTTGAGTCGTCTTTATTTCAAGTGTGTAACACATACATCTTAACATCCAACACTACACTATTTTTAATCATAAACTAATAGGTTTAATCACCAATCCTACCAGGAATCCCCAATTCTGCAATCACAGAAATGATTACAGAATTCACAATTCTGCACAGACATTTGCAGAAATTGTCTTGCATAGGAAACTGTTTTTATTATTATTGTTGTTATTATTAGTAAATCAGAAATGCAGGCATGTTGATTTGCTGTAGTTTATTTTGGTGCCGCAGCAGCACCTGACAGCTTCCGTCTAAACTACAGGATGAATCGCGCACGCAGAATATAACTGCGCATGTCTGTGCTGAATAGCACCCCAAAACCTTCCATGAAGACGAGCCTCGTACCAGCACCCCCGGGGAAAAAAGTGAGGATAATGAAGACAATAGCGATACCTGTTGAAATGAGGGAGGATACAATCTGATTACTGTGTAACATCTGCAAATATAAACGCGAAGGACATTATCATTGTTAATAAATAAATAAATAAATCAAAGCTTTCAAGCCGCTCCGGGTCTCTGAGTGCGTGGGCCCGTGTGCAGCTGCACCTGCCGCACCTGCTATTGATCCGTCCCTGACCATAACACTGCCCCACATCCCGCCTACAGAAAGGCAATCTGGTCGCTCTGATTTGTGAATTTCTGCTTTGATTGACAGTCCGCCAACACTGCCTCGCTACACTTTGTTTTTCTACAGTTTCAGCTGCCGCCGGCCCGTGCTTTTCGCTATCAATAGAAAAAAAAAATACACGCAACATCATTGCTCCCTCACACTGCTGTTCAAAGTAGAAGCTGCCCTGTGGAACGTGGGAATAATAGCCATTTTCTATACTTTTGAGGCATAAGCAATTAGGAAATAACACTTACTACCCAGGAACAAAAATTGTGTTACATAGTGTAATCTGATGGCCCCCCCCCCATTTATTTAATAAATTTGGGTGACAAACTGCTGGTTTAGGACAGAACAACAAACAGTAGGCTTAATTCTTAAAACTTTTAACTACAAGTATTTGGATGCACAGAATTAAAAAGACAAGTATTGGGTTAGAAGCACACCTATTTTTTTGTAACTTTGACGGCCTTTTTTTAATTTTGACAGCCTTTTGTAAAAGTGAAGTCCTTTTGATACCCAGCATACACTGCAATACCCAGCAAAGTTATATGCTGATATTCTGATAGCACAGCAATTCAAATGAAGTTTGTAATTGGTTGTGTTCCTCAAATACACAATAAAAAGTGATATTTATAGGGTATACAGTTATACAGCGATACAGTGGTTTCGGACATCTAAGAACAGGTACTGCGAGCATCTGGATTCATACCCAAAGGTACTCTGTAGCCTCCTGGGACATTCACAGCTTGTTTGACACCCTCTTGTAGTTGCCCGTTTCTGCATATAAAGCAAAATGCTGTTTGTCAATCTCTCTTTTTTCTTATAAATCAGTCTTTGCAGGAATCATTCCAAAAACACTTGAATCAGTTAGGGACTACCAGTCTGACACTACAGGCCTTTAAATTGCAGTACCAATTTGCAAGTTGCTAAGTGGTTGCGTTCCTCAAATTTGCACTGCAAAGTGATATTTTAAAGAATAGGGTATATAGTGCTTTTTTTCGCCTCTGCTCGCTTTTGGTGCAAAACAATGCTCTGATACACTCAAGCTGATACTGTGATCACAAAACACTTGGAATGGACTTAAATTGGTGCTTCTGTTGCATAAATACACTACAAAATGTGCACATTTCAGGTCTTATATAATGGACATTTTTTGTATATATTTTGCTATAGGAAATAGCGGTCGGGGGGGGGGGGGGTCCTCCTGTCGTACCCCATGAGTCCACAAATCCTGGGCCAACAAACTCGCTAGTACTCTCTTTAGATGCACAACAGTCTTAGCTAAAGAAAATGGGTTCCTTCGAGTTCGTACGACCCACGACTGCCATTGGCCGAGCCTTACCCCGATGGTGTTTTTATAATGGGATTTGCCATAGGGAAGGGGGTGATCTCTTATCGTACCCGTATCTCCACGACCCCTAGGCCAACAAACTCAGAAGGGCACTCTTTGCGTGCACAAGAGTCTTAGCTAAAGAAAGACATCGGCCACGGGTTCAAACGCCACCCCACCACCAGATGGTGGGCGTTGCCCCAAAGGAGTTTTATGATGGGATTTCCCATAGACATTTTTCAGGGTGCTATATCTCGGGTTCCGGGGGTCCCCGAGACTTGAAAATCAGTACAGAGGTCAACCTCGGGGCCCCTGTCGATCCCTCCAAGTGAAGTGTCCCCAGCTAGAAAGGACACCAGTTTAGACTTTTTTTGCCAACCTGGAGCTCAAAAGCTATTGGAAATGCAACCTTGACATGCAATCATGCTGAAAATGTGTAAATTTGTTGAAAATGTAGCATTTGAAAATGGGTGTCTCCCTGCGAAAGAGGGCCCCCAGACATGACCCTAGGAAGTTCAACCAGGTTTCTAGGCCACAGGGTCATGGAGATATGACCCCGAAAAGGGTAGTTTTTAGACATTTTTTGACAGGACGTATCTCGGGTTCTGTGGGGGTTAGGAACTTGATTTTTTTTTGCAGCGGGGCCCCATGGGGCCCCGCACAAGGAGTCACCATTTTCATGGTTCAGATGCCAGGACGGCTTGGCAAATTGAATTTTTTCGTCATGACATGAGTTTTTGGGTGAACCACCACACCGTTTTAGGGGGTGGTTTGGGGTGCTCCCCTGAGTCTATATCACTTTGAATGGTGGTTCTACGTGCTCGGGTTCGAGAGATATGCCTGAAATGTGTTTTTCAACCCTGCCATAGACATGAATGAGGCTGAACCTGAACACCCTGAAAATATTTTTTGCAAAGAATTGCTACGAAACTGGGCATATTACATTCAGGCTGGTCTAGAACCCTTCGAACAGTGGTTGTAGGTGCTCTGGTTCGAGAGATATGACTGAAAATGTGTTTTTTTAACACTGCCATAGACATGAATGGGGCTGAATACCCGAAAATATATTTTGCAAAGAATTGCTACGGTGGGTGTAGGCGTGCAGGGGTTGCATGGTGGTGTGTGCGTGCAGGGGTTGCATGGTGGTGTCTGCGTGCAGGGGTTGCATGGTGGTGTCTGCATGCAGGGGTTGCATGGTGGTGTGTGCGTGCAGGGGTTGCATGGTGGTGTCTGCGTGCAGGGGTTGCATGGTGGTGTCTGCATGCAGGGGTTGCATGGTGGTGTGTGCGTGCAGGGGTTGCATGGTGGTGTGTGCGTGCAGGGGTTGCATGGTGGTATGTGCGTGCAGGGGTTGCATGGTGGTGTATGCGTGCAGGGGTTGCATGGTGGTGTGTGCGTGCAGGGGTTGCATGGTGGTGTATGCGTGCAGGGGTTGCATGGTGGTGTGTGCGTGCAGGGCTTGCATGGTGGTGTGTGCGTGCAGGGGTTGCATGGTGGTGTGTGCGTGCAGGGGTTGCATGGTGGTGTCTGCGTGCAGGGGTTGCATGGTGGTGTCTGCATGCAGGGGTTGCATGGTGGTGTGTGCGTGCAGGGGTTGCATGGTGGTGTGTGCGTGCAGGGGTTGCATGGTGGTATGTGCGTGCAGGGGTTGCATGGTGGTGTGTGCGTGCAGGGGTTGCATGGTGGTATGTGCGTGCAGGGGTTGCATGGTGGTGTGTGCGTGCAGGGGTTGCATGGTGGTATGTGCGTGCAGGGGTTGCATGGTGGTGTATGCGTGCAGGGGTTGCATGGTGGTGTGTGCGTGCAGGGCTTGCATGGTGGTACACGTGTGTGGAGGGGAATTGGAGTTCAGGTTTTGCGCAAAAGAGGGGCGGGGTAAAGACTGGGAAGGGTAAAAGAAAAATTACTACAATCATTTATTTTCACTGTCGACTCCCAGTCTCCTTACCCTCACTTTATGATTTTATTTTGTGATTATTTAATTATTGTCAAAATAAATGGCCTTCATCTACTCACAGTTGCATTTCTATCCAAAAAGAACCTGAAACACTACAATATATTGATGGACGTTACATAAGAAAATGAGATGTCCTTTTTTCGGAATACCATGTTCCTTCCCAAAAATGTGTTTTAATATTTGTCTTTAATAAAGGAAAACGACTGCTTTAATTAATTTTCATGTATCTATTTCAGTGCAATGTATTTTCTTCATGTAATAAGAAATACATTTTTTTTAACATTTACATTTTATTTCTGTTTTTTCATAAAAAAAAAAAAAAAAAGATTTCTGGGGAGAGTAAAAAATACACTCACTTTGATTCATGTACTAAGGGTTACTCTCAAATGAATTCACAATCCAGTTTATGGTAAACTGCATGGATGACTTCGAAACTCGGCTGTCAGCTGAGTCCCCAAAACTGGGCTGAATTCAAAAATGCAAAGCGGCCCAGAATTTGGGACGTTATCTAAAAACCAAGGCGGCCCAGAATTTGGGACGTTATCTGAAAAGCAAAGCGGCCCAGAATTTGCGACGTAAATGAAAAAAGGGGCAGTCTATATTTAAAACTGTGATTACATTAGAGATAAACTAATGTATCCTCTTACAAAACTGCAATAGTGTATACATTTTATATTAAAATATATCGCAAAAACGATTATAGATATATGCTACTTGAAAGAAAAAAGTACACCACCACAGAAAGCCAATTCTTACATTTGTGCATAACATGATAATTCATATAAAGTAATCGCCCATAGTTTGTTATATCAGTACAGAGTAATACCACATTATATTTTAACGGTAAGGTTCTGGAAAGCAGATCACTCTCTCTCTCTTTCTGATTGCAATGTTACAAATCCCTGCAAGCTTTTCCACTTGTGTGACGACATATTCATGTGACAGACATGGACCAATCAAAACGCGAGACTGTTATGCGGTTCCATCCCAAAAACCGGGCCTGTGTCATACCTCGAGGGAGTGGTGTGGATTTGTTTTGAGAATGGATCCCGAGGTCGGACTGTCCGAAACGATAAAGTCTACCAAAAGATTACACACAAATACACAAATATGGGTTTGTGTTTCACATGCTGCTGACTGAAAATGCAAACCGAATAATTTCATTTAATATTATTATAGTTAGATTAACTACTACTAATAATAACTTTAAAAAGTTACAGATAGTGTTTAAAAAATGTCAGTAAACACGTCAGAAAAATAGATTTAAAGCAGGCCTATTAAAAACAAAATCTAAACGGAACATTAAAGAGATTTTTCTTTACAGCTTGTTTTTATACGTGCAATGTTAAGATATAGTATTTTTTAAATGACCGAATTGAATGTGATTTTCAGATACTTTGCACATTTCCAATATACGGAGCTTATTTTTATTTTTAATTTTCTGTTAAGGGCTGGTTTATAAAGTAACCACAAAATAATATGCGCGATTACTGATCACTTTATTCATTAGAAAAAATGATAATGCTTTATATTGCGTGGCATAAATTAATATTAAACTGATATTAAATTAATGTTAAATTGTATATTAAATTTACGTTCAA
Organism: Acipenser ruthenus; assembly: GCF_902713425.1. NCBI lineage: Eukaryota > Metazoa > Chordata > Actinopteri > Acipenseriformes > Acipenseridae > Acipenser > Acipenser ruthenus. The sequence goes on along the minus strand of NC_081239.1, from coordinate 7,269,779 downwards.
TTATTCCTTGTTACTTTCCATTGACATTCAAGACATGATAATATGATAATTTCTTTTTGGACATTTGTATTGGTTTGGGTGAATTCTGCCCTCTGGAGAAGGTCTCCAATTGGACGATTTGTTTTTCATATCGGATGCACATATTTGATTGTGTTTTGTTCTAATTGTGGATGTATTTTTCTTTATTTGTTTTCTTTGGCAGACTCACAACCAGTATTTCTATTTCTATTGTGTTGTTCTCCACACCTCGATACACATTTATTACACTGATTACTGTCTTACCCTGCATTTTTGTTCTTGGTTTCTGGCACTCAGCTCACCTACCTTTTAATTGTTTGTAATTATAGGTAGGAATACAATTTCTATCAACTAGTTAAAATAATTGATCTTCCGCCAGAGTTGAGATTGTTACACGCTATTGCATATTTATTAATTTAACATTCATTTAATATCAATTGCATATCTATTTAATATTAATTTATGCCACGCAATATAAAGCGTTATTGATAAATACATAGAACCCAATTAATGAAGCAGCAGCAGGCCTTGCAGTTCACACACTGTAAGGTTTGATTTGTCTCTGTTTGAAATGATCCCTGTCAGCGTTAAACAATTTAAAGTAGAAATACTTTCCAGAAGACAAGTCTCCGAATTCAACACATCGGCGCCGGTCGCTGCAGGTCTGTCACCAAGAACTGCGTCCATTAAGACATAATATTTACTTTTTCTGCGGTCTGACGCTTTTATTTTTATGATCTTTTATTTTTTTTGATAAATCCCTCAAGGATACAGCCATGGGCCGCAGCCCAGCAAGCCAGCCCCCCCAGCACAGCATACAACCAGTGAGGAGACCCCCTGGAGCCACAGGACACACAAAAGTGAGGAGACCCCCTGGAGCCATGGGACACACACCAGTGAGGAGACCCCCTGGAGCCCCAGGACACACACCAGTGAGGGGCCAACCCACCCCTCACCCACACAGCACAGCACGACCCAACACTGCCTGAGCCATTGCAACCCGGAGCAGCACAGCCCAGCCAGGACCAGCCAGACCCAGAGCCCCTCCGCGCACCAACCAGCCGCAGCACCAGCTCAGCTACGCTGGAGCCCTCGCTCAGCCAGCCCCCCCTGCCACCACTGAGCTGGGTGAGATAAAACAGCTCCTCAACACCCTCTGCTCAAGACTGCTGGACTGAGGGACCCGCAGCACTCGGGTAGGATAAAGGAAACCCTAGTTTACCTGGGAAAATACCAGAAATGAATGTGATATGAATATGAAGAAAAACAATGTGTGTGTGCGTGCGAGTGTGTGTGTGTGTGTCACACAGTATCACTGTAGAGACACATCTACATATTTACTTAATGTTGTAATTTGCATTTTTTTATTATAAATAGAAATTTAAAAGAAAAAAAGAGAAAAGATGAGATCTCCTTCAATCAGCTGCTGAACATCCAGGGTCTGTACTCCTTGGTCTTCAGGCTGAAGAGCACAGACCCTGAGTTTGTTCTCAATGTAAATAATATTGATATTATGATCCTATTAGAGACGTGGTGCCATGCAGATGTGCCACTCACTGCTCCTTAGGCTACAGGGAGATCATAGTGCCCTCCCTGAAACACAGCACAGTCACACACGGCAGGGACTCGGGGGGAATACTAGTGTGGCACAGAGGGGAGCTCGGCCAATCCATTGGCTCAATTAAACAAGGACAGACACACACACGGCTCAAAATAAACAAAAACGCAGTCCAAGGTGAAACTGACGTTTACCTGTGTGCAGCCTACACCCCTCCCTCTGAATCCACAAACTACAATGAGGAATATTTTCATACCCTCCACACAGAGATCAGCCATTTCCAGGCCCAGGGAAATGTGCTGCTCTGTGGGGATTTCAACACCAGAACAGGAACAGAGCCTGACTGTAGAAGCACACAAGGTAACAGCCATGTATTTGGACAAACCCCTCTGTACCTCACACCTACCTCAATCCACAGAAACACAAATGAACACAAATGGGAGGCAGTTAGTGCATCTCTGCTAAGCCTGGAGTCTGTACATCATTAATGGCAGGATCAGAGGGGACTCTTTAGGTAGATTCACATACTGCTCAGCTCTTGGGACTAGCGTAGTTGATTACGCCATCACTGACCTGGACCCCTCCTTTATTAATGCATTCACTGTCAGGCCACAAACACCTCTGTCAGACCACAGTCAAATTACTGTGTTCCTACAAAGAACAGGACAGCCCAGTAACACACTAATACAGCCATGCAAGCTGTACCATCTGAACCATACTTATAAATGGGCTCCAAACAGCACAGAGGAATTCGATAAAGCAAGTGGCTCTCCTGAAATCACTAACCTTACTGACACCTTCCAAATCACACAGTGCCAGCCTAATGTGAGAGGAGTAAATCTGGCAGTTAAACACATGAATGAAATATTAGAACAAACAGCAAGCAAGGCAAATCTCAAAAAAATGAACAAATAAAAAACAATCAGAAGCACAAACCCAAAGAAAAAATGGTTTGATGATGAATGTGAAACAATAAGGAAAAAACTAAGACAAGAATCAAATCAAAAACATCATCAGCCACACAACCCAGATTTACACCTCAGGTACTGCGAGACCCTAAAGCAACACAAACACACCCTGAAACAGAACAAAGAGAAACACATGAACACAACCCTCACAGACACTGAGAAATCTATTAACCAAAATCAGTTCTGGGAATGTGGAACAATATGAACTCCACACAGAAACAAGAGCTGACAATACAAAATGGAACTACACCCACCCCTCGTTATATCGGCCCTCGCTATCCTGCGGATTCAGATATATCGCGCTCCTGGAGTCGGCTCTCCATTTTTACTGTCTAGCTGCTCATGCCTTACCTGCAATATACATCGGCACTTAGAATTACTGTGCATTTTATTCTGTACTGCACATCACAAACAACAATATACAAAACAATTAAAAACAAAGCATTAATATCGCACTGTTATCATACACACACGCACTGCACAATAACACAAAGCTAAGTAAATATCTACTTGCTGAAGCGGTTTTTATTTTAGCCAGCAAGGTGTTCACATGTGGATGCAATGCTCTAGCAAAAGCCACAAGGCAGTGACGTCAGCTCCCTAGCAACAAGCCTGTTGGGAGTGGATTCTTTCAATGCAGCGGGTTTGGGCATCTGAGAAAGGAGAGGAAGACTCATGAAATTAATTGCTGTACGAATTAATATAGTGTGCTGCTTTTTATACGAAAAATGAGAGAAAGTGGGTTGCGTAGAGGATTTATATTGGACCCTGACGCCCCTGATAAAACGAGGGAGTGGTTGTACAGTATTTGTTATCAGCCTATTTGTTTTTGTATGGGTCTCTCGCTATATCGCGGCCCTCGATATATAGTGGATTTGTATTGGACCCCGACACCCACGATATCGAGTGGGTGTGTATTTGGAAAAACTATTTTGAAAATCTTTACAAAGAAACCCTACAAGAGGATTTTACAACAGAGCAAAATTTAATTTGGGAAAAACTTAAATCATTAGAACTCTCTATTAAAGACAACCAGAATCCACTTGACTTCCCAATCTCCCTGCAGGAGCTAGCAGAGAAGCTCCAGGGACTCAAACCCAGGAAAGCCTGTGACCCGACAGCATCAGTACAGAGATGCTCAAACACAGCAGCCCTAAGCTGCAGGAGGCCCTGCTTAAATTATTCAACCTGGTACTGCAGGAAGACTGCTTCCCTGACATCTGGAACCAAGGGCTTATATCCCCAGTTTACAAAAGACAAACTCGACCCCAACAACTACCGAGGCAACTACCGAGGCATGTGTGTGAGCAGCAACCTGGGGAAGGTATTCTGCAGTATCATCAATACCAGAATACTGGCCTTCCTTACCAAACACAGTGTCTTGAGTAAAAGTCAGATTGGATTTCTACCAAACTACCAATGGCCATATTTACACCCTCCACACCCAAATCAACAAACATGTACAACAAAAAAGTAAAGGAAACATTTTCTCTTGTTTTATAGACTTTAAAAAAGCATTTGATTCCATTTGGCATAAAATTCTACAACGTGGTGCAAGGGGTAAAATTTACGACATAATAAATAAAGTCAGTGTACTCAGAAAACAAGTGCGGAATAAATATTGTCAACAAAAGAACAGAATTCTTCACACAGGGTCGTGGAGTGAGACAGGGCTGCAGTGTGAGTCCAACACTGTTCAATATTTACATCAGTGAATTAGCAGCGGTGTTGGACCAGTTTGCAGCCCCTTGCCTCACTCTACACGACAAACAAATTAAATTCCTGCTCTACACAGATGACCTGGTCCTGCTGTCGCCCACAGAGCTGGGGCTACGGCAGAGCCTGTCACTGCTAGAGCAGTACTGTCAGACCTGGGCCCTGACAGTAAACATGAAAAAGACCAGAATTATGATCTTTAAAAGGCCAGATCTCAAAGAAGCAGGTCCCACTTCACTCTCCACAACACCACCCTAGAACACACCACACAATATATATACCTAAGCCTGACCATCAGTGCGTCAGGGAGCTTTAACCCGGCAGTGAATGCACTAAATGAAAAAGCCTGCAGAGCTTTTTATACCATCAAAAGGAGAATTTATAAAATAAATCTACCTGTCAGAATCTGGCAAGAGTTATCCAGCCCATTGTGCTATATGGAAGTGAGTTATGGAGTCCTGTCAGTCAACAAGATTATATAAAATGGGATAAACATCCAGTAGAAACCCTGCATGCTGAATTCTGCAAAAACATATTACAGGTAGAGCAGAAAACACCAAACCATGCATGCAGGGCTGAATTAGGCTGCTACCCACTGCTCACCAGCATGCAAAAAAGAGCACTACAATTCTGGATGCATCTAAACAGAAGTGAGCCAGACAAGGCCCTTCTAACCCAAGAGCTCAGCCCAGAAAAGAGTCTCCTCAGCGAGCTGGTCCTGAAGCTCACTACACTAACCCACACTAACACTAACCAGCTTCAGGACAGCTCTGCTAAAGCACTGCCAATCAGAGTCAACCAAACTGTAACACAAATCAAAAACTCCTATCTGGAACATTGGGACAAAGAAACAAAAACCCCAAATAAACTGGATTGCTATCGAGCCCTAAAAAGAGACTTTACTCTGGAGGGGATCTCTTCACTGTCAGAGATACAAAGCAGAGGCAGATCCTGACCAAGTACAGGCTCAGTGACCACAGCCTGGCCATTGAAAAAGGCCGACACAGGCAGACCTGGCTACCCAGAGAGAACAGGCTCTGTGGTCACTGAGACAGGAGAGGTCGAGACAGAGATGCACTTTCTCCTACACTGTGAGAAATACTCCCAAACAAAGGACACATTCCTTAAAAAAACGACTATTTCCCTCCCACACTTCCCACAATTGGCTGACCCAGAAAAACTGTCAGTCCTCCTGGGAGCGGGACACACAGCCCCACTGGCTGCCCAGTATGTGTGCGCCTGTCACAGCCTGAGGGACACACAGTGAACACTCTGCACAGGGGCGTTACTTCAATAACACTACTCTGTGTTACATTCTATATACCAGCGGTCATTATTATTATTATTATTATTATTATTATTATTATTATTATTATTATTATTATTATTATTATTATTATTAGTATTATTATTAGTATTAGTTTTGTTGTTATTGTTGTTGTAAATCTATTGTTCACATGATATGTAATGTAATTGCTTTGCCAATACTGCTGGTGTCTCATGCCAATAAAGGAGAGGGAGGGAGGGGGCAGATGAGAGAGTAGAGAGGGAGGGGAGGAGAGAGGGAGAGGAGAGTATGATGGAGGGAGGGAGAGGACAGAGAGGTGAGGGGGACAGTGAAGAGGGACGGTAGGTAGGGAGGGAGAGTAAAGGTGAAGGAGGTACAGGGAGAGAGAGGGAAAGGGAGAGAGGAGATAGAAAGGAGGGTATGATGGTGGGAGGGAGAGGAGAGAGGAGAGAGGGAGGGAGAGATAGAGGGTATGGGGATGGGAGAGGAGAGAGATGGAAGAGGAGAAAAAGGAGAGGGAGGGAGAGGAGGGTATGATGGAGTGAGGGAGGGAGAGGGGAGGAGAGAGAGGAAGGACTAGTCACATGAAACCCCCCCACTCCTCCACATACACAAGAGAGAAGGGTTGTGTCGTGTGTGAAGTTGTGAGGGGGCTCGATTATGGCAGGTTTGATCATTTTCAAAGTGATTTGCACCCTGTCAAGGATGCTGGGTTCAGGATCAAAGGTTTCAGTGTCAGTTTACACACTTGAATGTGCATCAGGGCAGACTGAGGCTGATAGTCGGGATCGATATTTGGTTTTTAAAATGTGGAAACCTACGCTCACAAGCAGCACTGCTTAACCCTTTAAGGACCAAGCATTTATAATGTGGTTAACCCTTTAAGGACCAGCCATTTTTTGGCAGTAGTTGACGCTCTTCCTATAAAAATTCACTAAACATCTATTATTATTATTATTATTATTATTATTATTATTATTATTATTATTATTATTATTATTATTATTATTATTATTATTATTATTATTTGTTTATTTAGCAGACGCCTTTATCCAAGGCGACTTACAGAGACTAGGGTGTGTGAACTATGCATCAGCTGCAGAGTTACTTACAATTACGTCTCACCTGAAAGACGGAGCACAAGGAGGTTAAGTGACTTGCTCAGGGTCACACAATGAGTCAGTGGCTGAGGTGGGATTTGAACCGGGGACCTCCTGGTTACATGCCCTTTACTTTAACCACTGGACTACACAGCATCCTTAATTTATGTTTTACAGTAGCATCTTGGAGCTGTTCTTTTCTTCTGAACACTGGGGAGCATTATAAAGTACTTCAGAAACCAGACAAGCTTTTCACTTTTTTTTCAAAACGATATTTCGTTTCTTTTCTTAACATTACGTATTTTTCTATTATTATGTATTCTGCTTATTATTATTATTTATTTCTTAGCAGACGCCCTTATCCAGGGCGACTTACAATTGTTACAAGATATCACATTATTTCACATTATACAGACATCACATTATTTTACATACAATTACCCATTTATACAGTTGTTTTTTTTTTACTGGAGCAATCTAGGTAAAGTACCTTGCTCAAGGGTACAACAGCAGTGTCCTCCACTGGGGATTGAACCCACAACCTTCCGGTCAAGAGTCCAGAGCCCTAACCACTACTCCACACTGCTGCCCTTAGAGATACATGTATAAAAATGTCTTATTCTATGACCCGAGGGACCTTCCAATACTTCCTGAAAGTTTTGTTGAAAAATATTGATGTTTGGGAAAATTACAAGACACTGTTTCACCTAAGTGATTGCAATGACAGAATACACGTTTATCCTCAGGGTCTTTAGAACCAATAATGGACACTACTCTCGATTATTTACTCAAAATAAATATCTATAAATAAAATAATAGTTTTTCACTCCATTATTATCAGCAATAAGGAAACAATAATAAATGCAGTTCCTGAAGCATGAACCCCTATATCCACTCGTTGATATTTAGAAATGTTGTAAAAACATATACAGTGCCTATAGAAAGTCTACACCCCCTTTCAAAATGTTCACCTTTTGTTGCCTTATAGCCTGGAATTAAAATGCATACCTTTCTTTTTCATTTATCTACACATCCTACCCCACAACTTCCAAGTGAAAAAAATATTCTAGAAATTTGTAGAAAATTAATTAAAAATAAAAACTGAAATAGCTTGGCTGGATAAGTGTCCACCCCCCTTGTAGCAGCAACTAACTTAGCTCAGGTGTAATCGACCTTCAAAATCACACACCAAGTTAAGTGGCCTCCACCTGTGTTAAATTGTAGTGATTCACATGATTTCAGGATAAATTCAGCAGTTCCTGTAGGTTCCCTCTGCTGGGTAGTGCATTTCAAAGCAAAGACTCAACCATGAGCACCAAGGCGCTTTCAAAAGAACTCCGGGACAAAGTTGTTGAAAGGCACAGATCAGGGGATGGGTATAAAAAAAATATCAAAGGCCTTGAATATCCCTTGGAGCACGGTCAAGACGGTTATTAAGAAGTGGAAGGTGTATGGCACCACCAAGACCCTGCCTAGATCAGGCCATCCCTCCAAACTGCATGACCGAGTAAGAAGGAGACCAGAGAGGCTACCAAGAGGATAATGGCAACTTTGCAAGAGTTACAGGCTTTTATGGCCAAGACTGGTCAAAGTGTGCATGTGACAACAATATCCCAAGCACTCCACAAATCTGGCCTGTATGGTAGGGTGGCAAGAAGGAAGCCATTACTCAAGAAAGCCCACCTTGAATCCTGTTTGAAGTATGCAAAAAAACATTCAGGAGATTCTGTAGCCATGTGGCAAAAAGTTTTGTGGTCTGACGAAACTAAAATGGAACTTTTTGGCCTAAATGCAAAGCGTTATGTTTGGCGCAAACCCAACACAGCACTTCACCCAAAGAACACCATCCCTACTGTGAAGCATGGTGGAGGCAGCATCATGTTATGGGATGTTTCTCATCGGCAGGGATTGGGATACTTTGTGGCACCTGCCACCCAATATGAAGCAAGAAACGCTTCATTTGCATTTTGCTTAATTGCAAGGCAGTATGCCTGGCCAGGCTAGCTTGCCCATTAGTTTTTTTTTATTCCCTCTACCTTGTTCTAGGACACTAAAAATAAATACATAAATAAGTGTTGTTTTATTAGTTATATAACATTCTCGTTTCCGTTTTATAAAATAAACATGTTGGGTATTGTTTATTTTATTGCCTTGGGTGGTTCCTGTACTTATTTTGGTTTTGCTTTTTTTAATGCTTTTGTGGATTTTGACCCTACCGGCTTATGGTAGTTGAAAACCGTCTTGCTTCCTGGGAGCCGGGAGGTTTAAAAAGAGAGAGAAAAACAGTGAGGAGAGGGGCTGTCTTTTGTTTGGAATCTTTCTCGTTTCTGACCGTTTCTTTTTTTCGAACTTGGTTGATGTATTTATTATATTTGGTTAGTCTGTGTCGTTCCCTGTCTATTGTTTCTAGCCGCAGTTTCCCTGGTAGGATTATTTTTGGGCTAGCTTAGACATTGTACTTCAGACACAGCTTTGCTAACTGTTTTGCTGTTCCATAGTATCAGGATAAAATGCGTACAGGTTTTCCTTGATATTTTTGTTTCGCCAGCTTTCAAGTGGTTCTATTTACGGTTCTTTTGAAATGCAATGGTATAAATAATGTGAAATAATGTATAATGTGATATCTAACAATTGTAAGTCGCCCTGGATAAGGGCGTCTGCTAAGAAATAAATAATAATAATAAACAGTCGCCGCTACGTATGGGGATTGTACAACGAGAGTTGCAGCATTTTAAATAAATACCACCAAGGAGGAATTAACCCCGCGGATTTGAAGACCAAATTGGACTGGGTGAGATCTACCTTTTTTCTTGCCGTTTTGTATTTTTTTTCTTGGATGTTTTTCTCAGAGACCTTAATTTTTGTTTTTGTTTTTTTGACTAATCCCTGGATTTGTTTTCTTTTTTCTTTTTTGAACTCTATTATTTTGTTATTAGTTCTTTCTATGTTAATGTATCCCAAATTGATTTACTATTTTGTGTTCACCGCTGTGTGATCTGCCCTGGGTATAAAAATTCGCTATAGTGATGGTTGACTACAGTTTATTGGACATTATTCTGTAGTATTGGAGTTTAGAATATAGTAATTGTTTATGTCTAAACTATACTATTAGAGGGTTGCTTTGTAATTATTTTCGTTGCATTAATTATGATTATTATTGTGTCTTAATTTGAATTAACTATGTTTTTTTTGTTTGTTGTTTTTGGAGGGTTAGCTCGAGGTTGCAGTCTTTTCTGTAGTCTGGTTGGGGCTGTGTAATAAATACCATTTTTTTCATTCACTGGTTTGCAAATTTGTAATTGTCTTTATCGCTGTATGGTTACTGCACCAAAGGTAGTAACCATTACAACTTGTCAGGATAGAAGAGAAAATGAATGGAGCAAAGTACAGAGAAGTCCTTGAGGAAAACCTGCTGCCCTCTGCAAGAAAGCTGAAACTGGGACGGAAGTATACCTTTCAGCATGACAACGACCTAAAGCACACAGTCAAAGCTACCCTGGAGTGGCTAAGGAACAAAAAGGCAAATGTCCTTGAGTGGGCCAGTCAGAGCCCCGACCTAGATCCAATCGAAAATTTGTGGCATGACTAGAAGATTTCTGTCCATCAACGCACCCCAAGGAACGTGACAGAGCTTGAACAGTTTTGTAAAGAAGAATGGTCAAATATTGCCAAATCTAGGCGTGCAAAGTTGGTAGAGACCTATCCCAACAGACTCACAGCTGTAATTGTTGCCAAAGGTGCTTCCACCAAGTATTAACTCAGGGGGGTGTAGACTTATCCAATTATGATCTTTCAGTTTTGTATTTTTAATATAATTTTTTTCCCCTTAACAGTGTGGACTATGGTGTGTAGAGAAGTGGGAAAAAATCCTCATTTAAATGCATGAAACTGTGAGGCACTGACACAACAAAATGTGAAAAAAGTCCAAGGGGGTGAAAACTTTCAATAGGCACATTATATTAAAACACGAGACAGAATAAATGTTCTAATTACACCATCACGTCCTTAAAGGGTTAATGGCAGTGTCAGAGACAACAGCTAGAGTTTCTGCATGTTTAACTAGGAGTCCAGATTGCTGGTTATTACAATTTAACAAATCATCTCACATTCTCTGTTTATTTCAATATCCTACCACCACATTCCAGCCCTGGGGATTCAAAAGCAAGAAACAAAACACTTCTTCACTGTATTAGTGCTGTTAAACACGTTAGCTTGACAGCACAACAGTATCTATAGAAGGATATAACTGAGGGAACAAAATGTTATTTTAAGTAAAATGCTGCAGTAAATGTATTTTTTAAACTCATGTTTAAATGTAACGGCTCTCAAGCATCGACTCCTCCTCTTATCCGCTTCAAGTGTCCATTAAAGAAATGATTGATGTTATGAACTGGAGTGATTCCACCTATCACACTTCATTTAGTTTTATTAAATCTTGAAGCAGCCAATGATACCGCTAGCAGGGCGGGACTTTAGTGAATTGGAACCCTCCAGCCTAAAGTTATTGTATTTCTTGCTCTTATTGGATTACTTGTATTGTAACACTTGAAATGTATTTGCTTACGATTGTAACTCGCCCTAGATAAGGGTGTCTGCTAAGAAATAAATAATAATAATAATAATAATAATAATAATAATAATAATAATAATAATAATAATAATAATAATAATAATAATAATAATAATAATAATAAAGTGAAATATGGGGACTGGGATTTAGTTATGATCAGAGATAATAAGCTGAGTTACCCAGAGATCAATGACAGATCCCAGAGTGTAGAGAGGGAGAGGGAGAGGTAAAGGGGGAATACTGTAAGAAAGTTAGGCAAAAAGGGTTAGGGAGAAAAAGAGGGGATACCAGATCCAAATTCTGAAACACCAATCAGATAAGTGGTTACCTAGATGTATGTAAAAGTGTAACACATAGTATATACCTGTCACCTGGGAGAGAGGGAGAGAGAAAGAGTGGGTTAGTAGAGGAAGGGAAAGGGAGAAAGAGAGGGGGAGGGGCTGGGAGAGGGGAGGTTAAAGAGAGATGGGGTTAGGGGATGAGGGAGAGATTGGGGACAGAGGGAGGGGAGAGACACAGGCTCCAGGTTATGATACTCTTAGTAATTTGTTCTACAGAATGCCCGTACCAAGTTTCATCACAATTGGATAGCGGTTCTATATCTAATATATACCTGCCACCTGGGACGAGCACCCATGTGAGGAAAGGGGAGAGGATAGAGGGGAAAGAGAGAGAGAGGGAGGAGAGAAAGAGGGATCTCCAGAATAGATTTCAATTGAATCTGAACCATTATTCAGCCAAGCCACAGACTAACCTCTATTCTTAAATGAGAATGCTGATGTGTTTAGAGAAACAGCCGGAGTACAAACAAAAGGCTTGGGGCTTGAACCTCAAACCACTTCCAATGAACTATGTGAACATCTTTTAGAGAGAGGAGGTGAAGAGAGAGGGGGAGGAGAGGCAGGGGAAGAGAGGGAAGAGGAGAGGCAGGGGAAGTGAGGGGAGAGGTGAAGAGAGAGGTGGAGAGGAGAGGCAGAGGAAGAGAGGGGAGAGGAGAGGCAGGGGAAGAGAGGGGAGAGGTGAAGAGAGAGGTGGAGAGGAGAGGCAGGGGAAGAGAGGGGGAGGAGAGGCAGGGGAAGAGAGGGGAGAGGTGAAGAGAGAGGGGGAGAGGAGAGGCAGGGGAAGAGAGGAGAGAGGTGAAGAGAGGGGGAGAGGAGAGGCAGGGGAAGATAGGGGAAAGGAGAGTCAGGGGAAGAGAGGAGAGAGGTGAAGAGAGAGGGAGAGGAGAGGCAGGGGAAGAGAGGGGAGAGGTGAAGAGAGAGGTGGAGAGGAGAGGCAGGGGAAGAGAGGGGGAGGAGAGGCAGAGAGGGGAGAGGTGAAGAGAGAGGGGAAAGGAGAGGCAGGGGAAGAGAGAAGAGAGGTGAAGAGAGGGGGAGACGAGAGGCAGGGGAAGATAGGGGAGAGGTGAAGAGGGGGAGATGAGAGTAATGGGAAGAGAGGGGAGAGGAGAGGCAGGGGAAGAGGTGAAGAGAGAGGGAGAGGAGAGGCAGGGGAAGAGAGGGGAGAGGTAAAGAGAGGGGGAGAGGAGAGGCAGGGGAAGAGATGAGAGGTGAAGAGAGAGGGGGAGAGGTGAAGTAGGGGAAGAGAGGGGAGAGGTGAAGAGAGAGGGGGAGAGAAGAGGCATGGGAAGAGAGGAGAGAGGTGAAGAGAGAGGGGGAGAGGAGAGATAGGGGAAGAGAGGGGGAGAGGAGAGGCAGGGGAAGAGAGGAGAGAGGTGAAGAGAGGGGGGAGGTGAAGAGAGAGGGAGAGAGGAGAGGCAGGGGAAGAGAGGGGAGAGGTGAAGAGAGGTGGAGGAGATGCAGGGGAAGAGAGGGGAGACATGGAAAGAGAGGGGGAGAGGAGAGTCGGGAAGAGAGGAGAGAGGTGAAGAGAGGGGGAGAGGAGAGGCAGAGGAAGAGAGGGGAGAGGTGAAGAGAGGTGGAGGAGAGGCAGGGGAAGAGAGGGGGAGGAGAGGCAGAGAGGAGATAGGTGAAGAGAGAGGGGAGAGGAGAGGCAGGGGAAAAGAGGGGAAAGGTGAAGAGAGGGGCAGATGAGAGTAAGGGGAAGAGAGGAGCGAGGTGAAGAGAGAGGGGGAGAGGAGAGGCAGGGGAAGAGGGGGGAGAGGAGAGGCAGGGGAAGAGAGGGGAGAGGAGAGGCAGGGGAAGAGGGGGAGAGGTGAAGCAGGGGAAGATGGGAGAGGAGAGGCAGGGGAAGAGACGGAGAGGGAGGACAGTAAAACAGAGAAGGAAGGGGAAGAGATGAGGGAGAAAAGGAGAGATGAAGAGGAGGAGAAGAGAAGAGAGAGGGAGGACAGTAAAACAAGAAAGGGGAAAAGATGAGGGAAAAAGGAGAGATGGAGAGGAGGAGGAGGTGGTAGAGAAAAGGGTGAAGGGTGTAATAGAGAGGGAGAGGGAGGACAGTAAGATGGGAAGAAAAGAGAGAGAGGGGAGAACATGGCTTTAAATAAACTGTAGAGCAGAGAGGAGATGCCCACTGTCAACGACCAAATTAATCAGTTGTTGTCAGTGGGCTGTCCCTCTGTACTAGAAAAAACTGTTATATCAAAAATCAATCAGAAATATCAGACTTCAGCAACACATAGTAAACTTAAAGAGTACCTGATGCCTTGTGAATCCACTGCCAGGCTAGAAAAAATGAAAGAAAAATAGATGAAATATTCTTAACAGTAGAATGCAACACCTGAAAATCAACAAAACTGCAATAGTGATAAATACCTAAATCAGGTATGCATCTCCCAGCACCTGTGAGAAGAGATAAAGACAGAGTCGGCAAAGAATTGAATCAATATTCCAGCTGGAAGTATAGATGCATCTCTTTAAAGATCCAGCATCACAGTCTAAACTTCATAGTGTTGTTCAAGCATTCGTTTTCAATTATTAACAATGTTACCTTCCCTGTAAAAGTTCCCATGCTGTGTTTTGCTTGTGAAAGTTCCCATGCTGTGTTTTGCTTGTGAAAGTTCCCATGCTGTGTTTTGCTTGTGAAAGTTCCCATGCTGTGTTTTGCTTGTAAAAGTTCCCATGCTGTGTTTTGCTTGTGAAAGTTCCCATGCTGTGTTTTGCTTGTGAAAGTTCCCATGCTGTGTTTTGCTTGTGAAAGTTCCCATGCTGTGTTTTGTGATTCTCTCGTTTCCCATTTCAGAGAGACCCGTCTCCTTGTTGGGTTCCCTGAGTGAATCCTTGTGACGAAGAGCGAATGAATCCGAATCAACAATCTCCCTCTCGACCTGTGAGGGCGCTGTACAACAGGAACTGTGTGCCTCGTACTGAATGGTTGGGCAGTTCATTCCGGGGACAGTCGGAAGCCGGCCATTCAGGAAGAGGGCGGCGTTACGGTACCTGGAGTCATCGCCCTAGTACGGTGAGCGAAGCTTCATTCATGAATTGGAGAAGACGTGATTGAACTAGCTATCGGAGGGGGCGGGGCTGAGGGTACTTTAGGGGGACGTGACGCCGTAATCGGTTCCTTTGTTGTGGTTAAACAAGGCCGGGAACCTTGAATGAAATAGTGTTCCATTGATAAAAACACTTGTGTTTGTCTTTGCCAGACGGCTGATACGAAGCTGGGAGCTGCAGCCAGAAGCCAGCTCAGACCTGAACGCACAAAAGCACCAGCACTCACAGCACCTGTACCAGAGCACACAGTCTGGAGACGTGTTGTTTGTGACTGTGTTATGTGTTTTGTGTTTGAATTGTTTTTGAATTGTTTTTGGCGCTGGCAATACCCATTGCTGGGTAGAGCCAGCTTTATTATTTAAAAACCCTCGTCAGTGATATTAAAGAACCTGACCTGTGAACTTTGTGTTTGTCCTTTGTCTGGAGCACCTTGAATCACCTGTACATCGGAGCACTGCTAACCACTTTGCCACAATCCTTCACACATTTTCAATCTCCATCCCGGAAATACAATTCCACCCATCAAAGTGCAACTTGAAATAACATCGTCTTGTGTTCAAAAGACAGCAGGAATCAAGATGAACCTGCTTCCCTCAGAAGAAGTGACCTGTCACTCAAATACTGCCTCCTTGACATTGGAGGAGAACAACACTCGGGCTAGCGCTGTTCTAAAATGACTAGTGAGGATATCAATACTGAGAATCATGTTTATTATAAACATTGTTAATTATTTATTAAGAGATGCCTTCAAGACAGGTGGTCCTGACCACAATCAAGAATAAAAGGATAAATACAGACAAAATAAAATATTAAAATAATGTCTAGACTACAGTCAAAAGTGACAGTTATTAAAACTAATAACAACAACAACAATACACATTTATTAAAAAAAAAGTGAAATGCTGTTTTATTTCTTTTAGAGACGCTTTATTGTAATAATTCAGCTGTGTTTGTAAGTCTTTTTTTTCGATTATTACAGTAACATAAAAACCTGAATGAATTAATAAAACGACAGCACACAGTGCCAGAATGATAGTTCAGAGAAACCAGGCTTCTGGTTTAGAAAAGGGCACGAGATGATAGCTGCACACTGGTTCTGACTGGTCTTGGTAATTCATGTTCTGTATACAATTACCCTTGCAGTAGCATTTACAGAAATTAAAAACGATTTAATAGCGTGTAAAATACAAAAAACATGTCTAAACCGACGGGCCATTGAGTTCATTCATCCCAGGTGACACGGCTGCACTTGAACCAGGCAGACCGTTTCCTAGCAGCCTGAGCAGCTACGTGTTCTTCATTGAGAATAATAGGTGCATCTATTGAAGTTTATCATGGTGCTACCTGACTGGAATCAATGAAGGTGCTAATTCAGGGACTGCAGCCAAAAATGAAACAATAACACCAAGCTTCAGGACAGTAATAATGATAGATACACTCATAGAAATACAGAGACTGAAGCCAAAAATGAAAAAACCACCAAGCTTTTGGACAGTAAAACTGCCAAAAAAGTCATGAAAGTAATTTCAAATGAAACAGCACAGCAAGGTCCAATACATCTTACAGGTATTGTTATAACTTATATGAACGTTATTGTCTTTCTTGTTCCACAAACAGGAATGTGATGATTCTGAGTTCTCTGTCATCAAGACAATCTTGTGTTTGGACAGTCAGAGATGAATTATAACATGTTGCAGGTTTGCCGTACTCACCAATATTCAGAGATTTCAGCATTCCCTAAAAAACAACGACAATTCAGTCAAGAGAGAAACAACTGAATGTGTACCAGCTGTCAATTCATTACACGTTGCCCTGTGTTAATATGTGACTGTCTGAGTGTCTTCTTTATCAATCAATTATACTTCATTATACATTGCCCTGTGTTAATATATATGTGCCCTTTGACAGATGTTTTTAGCATTTGCACATGGCACAGATATTAACACAGGGCAAAGTACACCATGTAACAGATTATTTTTTTTTGGTTCCTGGGTAGTAAGTGTTATTTCCTAATTGCTTATGCCTCAAAAGTATAGAAAATGGCTATTATTCCCCACAAACTTTGCTTTTGTGACCAGGACAGTGATATTTTGAAATTTACCTATTTTCCAGAACATTCCAGATAGATTCAGTTCTGAGTAAACTTGGAGTAACTTCTAGAACTTTCTAGAACTTTCCAGTAATATAAATAGTAGTATAAATACAGGGGCCTTAAGACCACCAGTTCAGTTTAGTTCCAGCTGCCTAAGTGGATACATATCTGCATTTTTCTGAGATGGCATCAAGAGGCTGCAATGGTGGCATTCCTGATCGGTCTCCAAGGCGGTTTTACCAAGTTTCCCTGCTATCTTTGCCTTTGGGACAGCAGGGACACCAAGGCGCACTACCACAGGCGGGACTGGCCACAGCGGACCGAGTTCTCTGTGGGGAGGAACAACGTCAAGTGGGAGCCACTGGTGGACCCCCGGAAGGTGCTGATGCCACCACTGCACATCAAATTGGGCCTTATGAAACAATTTGTCAGAGCTCTAGATAAGGAGTCGGCAGCCTTCAAGTACCTTCAAGACTTCTTCCCTAAGCTGTCTGAAGCAAAGGTCATAGCCGGTGTCTTCGTCGGACCACAGATAAAGAAGATCCTGGAGTGCAATTAATTCCCCAAGAAGCTCACTAGTAAGGAGAAAGCGGCTTGGAACAGCTTTGTCGCAGTGGTTCGGGGCTTCCTGGGCAATCACAAGACCGAAAACTATGTGGAGCTGGTTGAGACTCTGGTGGAGAACTACGGCACAATGGGCTGTAGGATGTCCCTCAAAGTCCATATCCTTGATGCTCATCTTGATAAATTCAAGGAGAACATGGGAGCGTACTCGGAGGAGCAAGGCGAGCGCTTCCACCAGGATATACTGGACTTTGAACGCCGCTACCAAGGACAGTATAACGAGAACATGATGGGAGACTACATTTGGGGGCTGATTCGTGAAAGTGATTTACAGTATAATCGTAAATCTCGAAAAACTACTCACTTTTGTAGTCATTTTTGTATTACTTTAGTATGAATACATGTTAATTTGGATTCATATGTTGTTTTTTTCTGACATTATGTGAACGAAAAGACACAAATTTGCCCGTTTTCTCATTGGAAATAGGTAAATTTCAAAATATCACTGTCTGGTCACAAAGCAAAGTTTGTGGGGAATATTAGCCATTTTCTATACTTTTGAGGCATAAGCAATTAGGAAATAACACTTACTACCCAGGAACAAAAATTGTGTTACATAGTGGTATTATTAAGTGCAGTTTAATAAAATGATTGCTGTCTGCTAATGAATAGAAATGATCATCTCCCTATCCCTGTGTGCTCCACTGTGACACAAAGCGCATGTACAAGTATATAGCTGAGTTCTGCTGTGGGTTTTTCTCTTGCTGCTCTCACCTTGTCTGTCTTCTTCTTGATCAGGGCCCACATGATGAACTCCATGATGGGTAAGATGTTACTCAGCTTGCCTCGTTTCCACTCCTTCACCAGCTCTGCAAGACCCTGTTCCACAGCCTCCCCCGCTGAGACAGAGTTCTGGTTAAAGACAATATACATTAGGGGATAAGGAGAGTTCACTCCAGACCACAGTGTGTCAGGAACTCTAGAGAAGGGTTTGGGCAATGTTTTGAAATGAATCACCCAGCATGTCAGTATCATACATCCCTGCCATGGCTGTGAATTCAAAACAGTAGAGCACTCTGCTATCTCCCTGGCAACACTGCATACCAATCTAAATGGAGCCTCATTGTGAAAAACGACCTGATATCAGAGGCTAGATTTACTAAATGAATCTATCTACATTGTAGCAGCAAATGACTGCATGCATGTACTTTATAGCAGTGATTAACTCATGAATGAAAAATAAAAAGATATCCTGTTCAGAACAGATCACTAGCAGTGTGGGTGTGGAGGAATGAGATACAGGAACCTCTTTTGAGATGCACTCATGGACAGTATGTTCAGAACAGATCACTAGCAGTGTGGGTGTGTAAGGATGAGATACAGGAACCTCTTGAGATGCACTCATAGACAGCATGTTCAGAACAGATCACTAGCAGTGTGGGTGTGGAGAAATGAGATACAGGAACCTCTTTTGAGATGCACTCATGGACAGTATGTTCAGAACAGATCACTAGCAGTGTGGGTGTGGAGGAATGAGATACAGGAACCTCTTTTGAGATGCACTCATGGACAGTATGTTCAGAACAGATCACTAGCAGTGTGGGTGTGGAGGAATGAGATACAGGAACCTCTTTTGAGATGCACTCATGGACAGTATGTTCAGAACAGATCACTAGCCGTGTGGGTGTGGAGGAATGAGATACAGGAACCTCTTTTGAGATGCACTCATGGACAGTATGTTCAGAACAGATCACTAGCAGTGTGGGTGTGGAGGAATGAGATACAGGAACCTCTTTTGAGATGCACTCATGGACAGAAGGTCAGAACAGATCACTAGCAGTGTGGGTGTGGAGGAATGAGATACAGGAACCTCTTTTGCGATGCACTCATGGACAGAAGGTTAGAACAGATCACTAGCAGTGTGGGTATGTAGGCAAGAGATACAGGAACCTCTTTTGAGATGTACTCATGCACACTATGTTTAGAACCAGCTGTTGAAATATGTTAAAATATTACCTCTGGCACTGTCTTCAGCTCCCTTGCCCACTCCATGATGATGTCATGACCGTCCTTCAGTCTTTGCTCCTTCTTTTGGTTCAGCCTTTCCCCCTGGTTCTGCCCCGCCCCCTCACTCAGCTCCTCCCCCTCTGGTCCTGGGAGATCCTCTTTGTTTCTCAGTTCTGCCCCTTTTCTTCTCTTAACCTTCCCAGCACTCTGGCTTTGCTTTGGTGTCAATGAACAGAACAGTATATCAGTGTTCTCAGAGCAGCAGCTTCCCTTCTCTCAGCCAGTCCAGCTCTCTGGCTTTGATTCCCAGAGACATCACAATTCATTCTCTCACAGAAACACTCAATGAAGTTACAGGTTAACAACAGACTGCACTTGCAATATGTAGCTCACTGGCTGATTCATTTGGTCTGCAAACTACATCCTTGTTTATTGTTGTATGAGATGCTCAAGGCCCAGGCAAACACTATACATGGTATAAGAGTAGTATTAGCATGGGAAACTGCTAAGTTACTGTGCACATTTACTATGATACACTTACATGAGGGGCATTCTGTATTATATAAAATAAAAGAACATCTCCCAGGCACCCAACTGTCACTGCACCCTGTCTGTGAACCTGATTCTCAGCTCTCACTGCCTGTGAACCTGATTCTCAGCTCTCACTGCCTGTGAACCTGATTCTCAGCTCTCACTGCCTGTGAACCTGATTCTCAGCTCTCACTGCCTGTGAACCTGATTCTCAGCTCTCACTGCCTGTGAACCTGATTCTCAGCTCTCACTGCCTGTGAACCTGATTCTCAGCTCTCACTGCCTGTGAACCTGATTCTCAGCTCTCACTGCCTGTGAACCTGATTCTCAGCTCTCACTGCCTGTGAACCTGATTCTCAGCTCTCACTGCCTGTGAACCTGATTCTCAGCTCTCACTGCACCCTGCCTGTGAACCTGATTCTCAGCTCTCACTGCACCCTGCCTGTGAACCTGATTCTCAGCTCTCACTGCACCCTGCCTGTGAACCTGATTCTCAGCTCTCACTGCACCCTGCCTGTGAACCTGATTCTCAGCTCTCACTGCACCCTGCCTGTGAACCTGATTCTCAGCTCTCACTGCACCCTGCCTGTGAACCTGATTCTCAGCTCACCGCCTGTGAACCTGATTCTCAGCTCTCACTGCCTGTGAACCTGATTCTCAGCTCTCACTGCCTGTGAACCTGATTCTCAGCTCTCACTGCACCCTGCCTGTGAACCTGATTCTCAGCTCTCACTGCACCCTGCCTGTGAACCTGATTCTCAGCTCTCACTGCACCCTGCCTGTGAACCTGATTCTCAGCTCTCACTGCACCCTGCCTGTGAACCTGATTCTCAGCTCTCACTGCACCTTGCCTGTGAACCTGATTCTCAGCTCTCACTGCACCCTGCCTGTGAACCTGTGTCTCTCTTTACCTGGGCCAGCTTGTCCAACTCGCCAGTCCATTTCATGATGAAGCAGCGACACTCTTCCAGGCTGCACGTATCCTCACTGGACACAGGGGTAGGTATGGCAGAGTTCTGAAATCAATCAATAACAAATCATTAAAATAGGGAATTTAACCACAAGCACTGGAGAAACAATATATACTTAATTCAGCCACAACAGAGAGAAATCCTGCTCTCTGATTGGCTGAGATGATTTACATAAATTCTAATCACATACTGCAGATTGAGCATCTCCTGAAGTACTGTCAGTGACTTGCACACCTGTTGCAGTAGAATCATATGACTCCACAAACCAAACAAAACCTAACGGCTTCAACTATTGAGATGACACTCCATGAAGGGAGCTCTGATTTTGCTTTCTGAAGCCTTATTGTTATTATCCCTCAGCTGCTCACTTCATGAAGGGCCCCCTCAGCAATGATTGAAGTGCTTCCTGAATGCAAGCCTAAGAAAACCATCACCTGTTTTCTTCTTCTGTGGTTCAAGTCAATCCTTCTTTACCAATTTCAAAGTTAAGCAACATCCCCACAACTCTGTTCAAACACAATATTCTGTTTTTCCACCAGTATTTACCCTAATTAAATCTTCCTAACTGATGTTACCCTGTTATTCACACTACATGTGTTTATTTAATTAAATCTTCCTTGGAAAACTTGGTTGTATTTCTGGTAGGAGAATCTGCCCACCAATCAACACATCATATCCAAGCACCATAAAAACTCTGTGTGGCTTGCATTCATCCTCAGCCATGGATTCCCTAAGGTTTCTCACTGTCAGTGAGTAGGGTTTTTTTCCTTACCTGAGTGCTGAGCAGTTTGTATTCAGCCCTAAAAGCAACTTCTTATCCGTGGCACTAGACTACATTATGTCATCGTGTTTTTGCCAGCCGGCCAACATTGCGGATAGCTGTCAGCACCACGGACAAGGTCTCCGACCAAGCACATTATTCATCATTAATTCATCCGTTCAATTGCAATTTAAATCATCCATATTGCGGATTCTCCATACTGAAAATGGATGCTACCCTGCTATTACACTGCATGTGTGTATTTAATTCAATCCTCCTCATTGATGCTACCCTGCTATTACACTGCATGTGTGTATTTAATTCAATCCTCCTCATTGATGCTACCCTGCTATTACACTGCATGTGTGTATTTAATTCAATCCTCCTCATTGATGCTACCCTGCTATTACACTGCATGTGTGTATTTAATTCAATCCTCCTCATTGATGCTACCCTGCTATTACACTGCATGTGTGTATTTAATTCAATCCTCCTCATTGATGCTACCCTGCTATTACACTGCATGTGTGTATTTAATTCAATCCTCCTCAGTGATGCTACCCTGCTATTACACTGCATGTGTGTATTTAATTCAATCCTCCTCAGTGATGCTACCCTGCTATTACACTGTATGTGTGTATTTAATTCAATCCTCCTCACTGATGCTACCCTGCGGTGTATTTAATTCAATCCTCCTCATTGATGCTACCCTGCTATGAAACTACATGTGTATATTTAATTCAATCATCCTCACTGATGCTACCCTGCTATTACACTACATTTAGAATCAGTGCATCAGTGGGTTTGGATTTAATTGCTTGGTTCTCTCAGTGTAAGTGAAAAGATGAGCTGTGTGTGTTTTTGTGTTGCTAGGCTCAAATGATTGAATAACCTGCGGTCTCTTCCCACAATCCTTTTCACGCCAGTGTTCTTTATTGCTTAATTACATTTAAAAAGGAAACTCAAACAAAACCTAATTGTTCTACAATAGGTCTTTTTCCATCCAACTTTTAAGTTCGGTAAAACTTATGTGAATAAGAAAATATATGCGACAAATGCTATGAAAAACGGTTTCATGGCGACTTTTAAGAAGCTCACTAGAGGTGGTTTTATTTTTTACTCGCATGATAAGCTCGCTCTCTAGAGGTAATTTTATTTTTCAATCGCACGATAAGCTCGCTCTCTTGAGGTGGTTTTATTTTTTACTCGCATGACAAGCTCACTCTCTAGAGGTAATTTTATTTTTCAATCGCACGATAAGCTCGCTCTCTTGAGGTGGTTTTATTTTTTACTTGCATGACAAGCTCGCTCACAGGAGGTACTTTTATTTTTTACTCGCATGACAAGCTCGCTTTCTAGAGGTGGTCTAATTTTTACTCGCATGACAAGCTCGCTCTCTAGAGGTGGTTTTATTTTTTACTCGCATGACAAGCTCACTCTCTAGAGGTAATTTTATTTTTTACTTGCATGACAAGCTCGCTCGCAGGAGGTGGTTTTATTTTTTACTTGCATGACAAGCTCGCTCTCTAGAGGTGGTTTTATTTTTTACTCGCATGACAAGCTCCCTCTCTAGACGTGGTTTTATTTTTTACTTGCATGACAAGTTCGCTAGGTCGTTTTATTTTTAACTCGCATGACAAGCTCGCTCTCTAGAGGTGGTTTTATTTTTTACTCGCATGAAAAGCTCGCTCTCTAGAGGTGGTTTTATTTTTTACTTGCATGACAAGCTCGCTCTAAGGAGGTGTTTTTTTTTTACTCTCATGACAAGCTCACTCTCTTGAGGTGGTTTTATTTTTTACATGCATGACAAGCTCGCTCTCTAGAAGTGGTTTTATTTTTTACTTGCATGACAAGCTCGCTCTCTAGAGGTAGTTTTATTTTTTACTCACATGAAAAGCTCGCTCTCTTGAGGTGGTTGTACTTTTTACTCGCATGACAAGCTCACTCTCTAGAAGTGGTTTTATTTTTTACTCGCATGACAACCTTGCTCGCCGGAGGTAGTTTCATTTTTTACTCGCATGACAAGCTCACTCTCTAGAGGTAGTTTTATTTTTTACTCGCATGACAAGCTCGCTCGCAGGAGGTAGTTTCATTTTTTACTTGCATGACAAGCTCGCTCTCTTGAGGTGGTTTTATTTTTTACTTGCATGACAAGCTCGCTCTCTTGAGGTAGTTTCATTTTTTACTCGCATGACAAGCTCACTCTCTAGAGGTGGTTTTATTTTTTACTCTCATTTCAAGCTCGCTCGCAGGAGGTAGTTTTATTTTTTACTTGCATGAAAAGCTCGCTCTCTAGAAGTGGTTTTATTTTTTACTTGCATGACAAGCTCGCTCTCTAGAGGTAGTTTTATTTTTTACTCGCATGAAAAGCTCGCTCTCTTGAGGTGGTTTTATTTTTTACTCGCATGACAAGCTCACTCTCTAGAGGTGGTTTTATTTTTTACTCGCATGACAAGCTCGTTCGCAGGAGGTAGTTTCATTTTTTACTCGCATGACAAGCTCGCTCTCTTGAGGTGGTTTTATTTTTTACTCGCAGGACAAGCTCACTCTCTTGAGGTGGTTTTATTTTTAACTTGCATGACAAGCTCGCTCTCTATAGGTGGTTTTATTTTTTACTCGCATGACAAGCTCGCTCTCTAGAGGTGGTTTTATTTTTTACTTGCATGACAAGCTCGCTCACAGGAGGTACTTTTATTTTTTACTCGCATGACAAGCTCGCTTTCTAGAGGTGGTCTTATTTTTACTCGCATGACAAGCTCGCTCTCTAGAGGTGGTTTTATTTTTTACTTGCATGACAAGCTCGCTCACAGGAGGTACTTTTATTTTTTACTCGCATGACAAGCTCGCTTTCTAGAGGTGGTCTAATTTTTACTCGCATGACAAGCTCGCTCTCTAGAGGTGGTTTTATTTTTTACTCGCATGACAAGCTCACTCTCTAGAGGTAATTTTATTTTTTACTTGCATGACAAGCTCGCTCGCAGGAGGTGGTTTTATTTTTTACTTGCATGACAAGCTCGCTCTCTAGAGGTGGTTTTATTTTTTACTCGCATGAAAAGCTCGCTCTCTAGAGGTGGTTTTATTTTTTACTTGCATGACAAGCTCGCTCTAAGGAGGTGTTTTTTTTTTACTCTCATGACAAGCTCACTCTCTTGAGGTGGTTTTATTTTTTACTTGCATGACAAGCTCGCTCTCTAGAAGTGGTTTTATTTTTTACTTGCATGACAAGCTCGCTCTCTAGAAGTGGTTTTATTTTTTACTCGCATGACAAGCTCCCTCTCTAGACGTGGTTTTATTTTTTACTCTCATGACAAGCTCCCTCTCTAGACGTGGTTTTATTTTTTACTCGCATGACAAGCTCACTCTCTAGAGGTAATTTTATTTTTTACTTGCATGACAAGCTCGCTCGCAGGAGGTGGTTTTATTTTTTACTTGCATGACAAGCTCGCTCTCTAGAGGTGGTTTTATTTTTTACTCGCATGACAAGCTCCCTCTCTAGACGTGGTTTTATTTTTTACTCTCATGACAAGCTCCCTCTCTAGACGTGGTTTTATTTTTTACTCGCATGACAAGCTCGCTCTCAGAGGTGGTTTTATTTTTAACTCGCATGACAAGCTCCCTCTCTAGACGTGGTTTTATTTTTTACTCGCATGACAAGCTCGCTCTCTAGAGGTGGTTTTATTTTTTACTCGCATGAAAAGCTCGCTCTCTAGAGGTGGTTTTATTTTTTACTTGCATGACAAGCTCGCTCTAAGGAGGTGTTTTTTTTTTACTCTCATGACAAGCTCACTCTCTTGAGGTGGTTTTATTTTTTACTTGCATGACAAGCTCGCTCTCTAGAAGTGGTTTTATTTTTTACTTGCATGACAAGCTCGCTCTCTAGAGGTAGTTTTATTTTTTACTCACATGAAAAGCTCGCTCTCTTGAGGTGGTTGTACTTTTTACTCGCATGACAAGCTCACTCTCTAGAAGTGGTTTTATTTTTTACTCGCATGACAAGCTTGCTCGCAGGAGGTAATTTTATTTTTCAATCGCACGATAAGCTCGCTCTCTTGAGGTGGTTTTATTTTTTACTCGCATGACAAGCTCACTCTCCAGAGGTAATTTTATTTTTTACTAGCATGACAAGCTCGCTCTCTAGAGGTGGTTTTATTTTTTACTCGCATGACAAGCTCACTCTCTTGAGGTGGTTTTATTTTTTACTTGCATGACAAGCTCGCTCTCTAGAAGTGGTTTTATTTTTTACTTGCATGACAAGCTCGCTCTCTAGAGGTAGTTTTATTTTTTACTCACATGAAAAGCTCGCTCTCTTGAGGTGGTTGTACTTTTTACTCGCATGACAAGCTCACTCTCTAGAAGTGGTTTTATTTTTTACTCGCATGACAAGCTTGCTCGCCGGAGGTAGTTTCATTTTTTACTCGCATGACAAGCTCACTCTCTAGAGGTAGTTTTATTTTTTACTCGCATGACAAGCTCGCTCGCAGGAGGTAGTTTCATTTTTTACTTGCATGACAAGCTCGCTCTCTTGAGGTGGTTTTATTTTTTACTTGCATGACAAGCTCGCTCTCTTGAGGTAGTTTCATTTTTTACTCGCATGACAAGCTCACTCTCTAGAGGTGGTT
Organism: Acipenser ruthenus; assembly: GCF_902713425.1. Classification (NCBI taxonomy): domain Eukaryota; kingdom Metazoa; phylum Chordata; class Actinopteri; order Acipenseriformes; family Acipenseridae; genus Acipenser; species Acipenser ruthenus. The sequence continues at coordinate 7,243,622 of NC_081239.1, read as the reverse complement.
TTATTTTTTACTCTCATTTCAAGCTCGCTCGCAGGAGGTAGTTTTATTTTTTACTTGCATGAAAAGCTCGCTCTCTAGAAGTGGTTTTATTTTTTACTTGCATGACAAGCTCGCTCTCTAGAGGTAGTTTTATTTTTTACTCGCATGAAAAGCTCGCTCTCTTGAGGTGGTTTTATTTTTTACTCGCATGACAAGCTCACTCTCTAGAGGTGGTTTTATTTTTTACTCGCATGACAAGCTCGTTCGCAGGAGGTAGTTTCATTTTTTACTCGCATGACAAGCTCGCTCTCTTGAGGTGGTTTTATTTTTTACTCGCAGGACAAGCTCACTCTCTTGAGGTGGTTTTATTTTTAACTTGCATGACAAGCTCGCTCTCTATAGGTGGTTTTATTTTTTACTCGCATGACAAGCTCGCTCTCTAGAGGTGGTTTTATTTTTTACTTGCATGACAAGCTCGCTCACAGGAGGTACTTTTATTTTTTACTCGCATGACAAGCTCGCTTTCTAGAGGTGGTCTTATTTTTACTCGCATGACAAGCTCGCTCTCTAGAGGTGGTTTTATTTTTTACTTGCATGACAAGCTCGCTCACAGGAGGTACTTTTATTTTTTACTCGCATGACAAGCTCGCTTTCTAGAGGTGGTCTAATTTTTACTCGCATGACAAGCTCGCTCTCTAGAGGTGGTTTTATTTTTTACTCGCATGACAAGCTCACTCTCTAGAGGTAATTTTATTTTTTACTTGCATGACAAGCTCGCTCGCAGGAGGTGGTTTTATTTTTTACTTGCATGACAAGCTCGCTCTCTAGAGGTGGTTTTATTTTTTACTCGCATGACAAGCTCCCTCTCTAGACGTGGTTTTATTTTTTACTCTCATGACAAGCTCCCTCTCTAGACGTGGTTTTATTTTTTACTCGCATGACAAGCTCGCTCTCTAGAGGTGGTTTTATTTTTAACTCGCATGACAAGCTCCCTCTCTAGACGTGGTTTTATTTTTTACTCGCATGACAAGCTCGCTCTCTAGAGGTGGTTTTATTTTTTACTCGCATGAAAAGCTCGCTCTCTAGAGGTGGTTTTATTTTTTACTTGCATGACAAGCTCGCTCTAAGGAGGTGTTTTTTTTTTACTCTCATGACAAGCTCACTCTCTTGAGGTGGTTTTATTTTTTACTTGCATGACAAGCTCGCTCTCTAGAAGTGGTTTTATTTTTTACTTGCATGACAAGCTCGCTCTCTAGAAGTGGTTTTATTTTTTACTCGCATGACAAGCTCCCTCTCTAGACGTGGTTTTATTTTTTACTCTCATGACAAGCTCCCTCTCTAGACGTGGTTTTATTTTTTACTCGCATGACAAGCTCACTCTCTAGAGGTAATTTTATTTTTTACTTGCATGACAAGCTCGCTCGCAGGAGGTGGTTTTATTTTTTACTTGCATGACAAGCTCGCTCTCTAGAGGTGGTTTTATTTTTTACTCGCATGACAAGCTCCCTCTCTAGACGTGGTTTTATTTTTTACTCTCATGACAAGCTCCCTCTCTAGACGTGGTTTTATTTTTTACTCGCATGACAAGCTCGCTCTCTAGAGGTGGTTTTATTTTTAACTCGCATGACAAGCTCCCTCTCTAGACGTGGTTTTATTTTTTACTCGCATGACAAGCTCGCTCTCTAGAGGTGGTTTTATTTTTTACTCGCATGAAAAGCTCGCTCTCTAGAGGTGGTTTTATTTTTTACTTGCATGACAAGCTCGCTCTAAGGAGGTGTTTTTTTTTTACTCTCATGACAAGCTCACTCTCTTGAGGTGGTTTTATTTTTTACTTGCATGACAAGCTCGCTCTCTAGAAGTGGTTTTATTTTTTACTTGCATGACAAGCTCGCTCTCTAGAAGTGGTTTTATTTTTTACTCGCATGACAAGCTCCCTCTCTAGACGTGGTTTTATTTTTTACTCTCATGACAAGCTCCCTCTCTAGACGTGGTTTTATTTTTTACTCGCATGACAAGCTCGCTCTCTAGAGGTGGTTTTATTTTTTACTCGCATGACAAGCTCCCTCTCTAGACGTGGTTTTATTTTTTACTCGCATGACAAGCTCGCTCTCTAGAGGTGGTTTTATTTTTTACTCGCATGAAAAGCTCGCTCTCTAGAGGTGGTTTTATTTTTTACTTGCATGACAAGCTCGCTCTAAGGAGGTGTTTTTTTTTTACTCTCATGACAAGCTCACTCTCTTGAGGTGGTTTTATTTTTTACTTGCATGACAAGCTCGCTCTCTAGAAGTGGTTTTATTTTTTACTTGCATGACAAGCTCGCTCTCTAGAGGTAGTTTTATTTTTTACTCACATGAAAAGCTCGCTCTCTTGAGGTGGTTGTACTTTTTACTCGCATGACAAGCTCACTCTCTAGAAGTGGTTTTATTTTTTACTCGCATGACAAGCTTGCTCGCAGGAGGTAGTTTCATTTTTTACTCGCATGACAAGCTCACTCTCTAGAGGTAGTTTTATTTTTTACTCGCATGACAAGCTCGCTCGTAGGAGGTAGTTTCATTTTTTACTTGCATGACAAGCTCACTCTCTATAGGTACTTTTATTTTTTGCTTGCATGACAAGCTCACTCTCTTGGGGTGGTTTTATTTTTTACTTGCATGACAAGCTCGCTCTCTTGAGGTGGTTTTATTTTTTACTCGCATGACAAGCTCGCTCTCTAGAGGTGGTTTTATTTTTTACTCGCATGAGAGGCTCTCTTTCTAGAGGTGGTTTTATTTTTTACTCGCATGACAAGCTCGCTCTCTAGAGGTGGTTTTATTTTTTACTCGCATGACAAGCTCGCTCGCAGGAGGTAGTTTCATTTTTTACTCGCATGACAAGCTCACTCTCTAGAGGTAGTTTTATTTTTTACTCGCATGACAAGCTCGCTCGCAGGAGGTGGTTTCATTTTTTACTCACATGACAAGCTCGCTCTCTTGAGGTGGTTTTATTTTTTACTTGCATGACAAGCTCGCTCTCTTGAGGTGGTTTTATTTTTTACTCGCATGACAAGCTCCCTCTCTAGAGGTGGTTTTATTTTTTACTCGCATGACAAGCTCGCTCTCTAGAAGTGGTTTTATTTTTTACTCGCATGACAAACTCGCTCGCAGGAGGAAGTTTCATTTTTTACTCGCATGACAAGCTCACTCTCTAGAGGTGGTTTTATTTTTTACTCGCATGACAAGCTCACTCTCTAGAGGTAATTTTATTTTTTACTCTCATGACAAGATCGCTCTCTCTGTAGAGATAATTTTATTTTTTACTTGCATGACAAGCTCGCTCTCTTGAGGTGGTTTTATTTTTTACTCGCATGACAAGCTCACACTCTAGAGGTGGTTTTATTTTTTACTTGCATGACAAGCTCCCTCTCTAGAAGTGTTTTTATTTTTTACTTGCATGACAAGCTCACTCTCTAGAGGTGGTTTTATTTTTTACTCACATGACAATCTCGCTCTCTAGAGGTAGTTTTATTTTTTACTTGCATGATAAGCTCGCTCTCTTGAGGTGGTTTTATTTTTTACTCGCATGACAAGCTCACACTCTAGAGGTGGTTTTATTTTTTACTTGCATGACAAGCTCCCTCTCTAGAAGTGTTTTTATTTTTTACTTGCATGACAAGCTCACTCTCTAGAGGTGGTTTTATTTTTTACTCACATGACAATCTCGCTCTCTAGAGGTAGTTTTATTTTTTACTTGCATGACAAGCTCGCTCTCTAGAGGTGGTTTTATTTTTTACTCGCATGACGAGCTCACTCTGTAGAGGTGGTTTTATTTTTTACTCGCATGACAAGCTCGCTCGCAGGAGGTAGTTTTATTTTTTGCTCGCATGACAAGTTCGCTCTCTTGAGGTGGTTTTATTTTTTACTCGCATGACAAGCTCGCTCTCTAGAGGTGGTTTTATTTTTTACTCGCATGACAAGCTCACTCTCTAGAGGTAATTTTATTTTTTACTCTCATGACAAGATCGCTCTCTCTGTAGAGATAATTTTATTTTTTACTTGCATGACAAGCTCGCTCTCTTGAGGTGGTTTTATTTTTTACTCGCATGACAAGCTCACTCTCTAGAGGTGGTTTTTTTTTTACTCGCATGACAAGCTCGCTCTCTTGAGGTGGTTTTATTTTTTACTCGCATGACAAGCTTGCTTGCAGGAGGTAGTTTTATTTTTTACTTGCATGACAAGCTCGCTCTCTTGAGGTGGTTTTATTTTTTACTCGCATGACAAGCTCACACTCTAGAGGTGGTTTTATTTTTTACTCGCATGACAAGCTCCCTCTCTAGAAGTGTTTTTATTTTTTACTTGCATGACAAGCTCACTCTCTAGAGGTGGTTTTATTTTTTACTCGCATGACAATCTCGCTCTCTAGAGGTAGTTTTATTTTTTACTTGCATGACAAGCTCGCTCTCTTGAGGTGGTTTTATTTTTTACTCGCATGACGAGCTCACACTCTAGAGGTGGTTTTATTTTTTACTCGCATGACAAGCTCGCTCGCAGGAGGTAGTTTTATTTTTTACTCGCATGACAAGTTCGCTCTCTTGAGGTGGTTTTATTTTTGACTCGCATGACAAGCTCGCTCTCTAGAGGTGGTTTTATTTTTTACTTGCATGACAAACTCGCTCGCAGGGGGTGTTTTTTTTTTACTTGCATGACAAGCTCGCTGTCTAGAGGTAGTTTTATTTTTTACTTGCATGACAAGCTCGCTCTCTTGAGGTGGTTTTATTTTTTACTCGCATGACAAGCTCGCACGCAGGAAGTGGTTTTATTTTTTACTCGCATGACAAGCTCGCTTTCTAGAGGTGGTTTTATTTTTTACTTGCATGACAAGCTCGCTCTCTAGAGGTGGTTTTATTTTTTACTCGCATGAGAGGCTCTCTTTCTAGAGGTGGTTTTATTTTTTACTTGCCTGACAAGCTCGCTCTCTAGAAGTGGTTTTATTTTTTACTCGCATGTCAAGGTCGCTCTCTTGAGGTGGTTTCATTTTTTACTTCCCTGACAAGTTCGCACTCTTGAGGTGGTTTTATTTTTTACTCGCATGACAAGCTCACTCTTTAGAGGTGGTTTTATTTTTTACTCGCATGGCAAGCTCGCTCGCAGGAGGTGGTTTTATTTTTAACTCGCATGACAAGCTTGCTCGCAGGTGGTTTTATTTTTTACTCGCATGACAAGCTCGCTTTCTAGAGGTGGTTTTATTTTTACTCGCATGACAAGCTCGCTCTCTAGAGGTAGTTTTATTTTTTACTCGCATGACAAGCTCGCTCTCTAGAGGTGGTTTTATTTTTTACTTGCATGACAAGCTTGCTCTCTAGAGGTGGTTTTATTTTTTACTCGCATGACAAGCTCGCTCTCTAGAAGTGGTTTTATTTTTTACTTCCATGACAAGCTCACTCTCTAGAGGTGGTTTTATTTTTAACTCGCATGACAAGCTCGCTCGCAGGTGGTTTTATTTTTTACTCGCAGGACAAGCTCGCTCTCTAGAGGTGGTTTTATTTTTTACTTGCATGACAAGCTTGCTCTCTAGAGGTGGTTTTATTTTTTACTCGCATGACAAGCTCGCTCTCTAGAAGTGGTTTTATTTTTTACTTCCATGACAAGCTCACTCTCTAGAGGTGGTTTTATTTTTAACTCGCATGACAAGCTCGCTCGCAGGTGGTTTTATTTTTTACTCGCAGGACAAGCTCGCTTTCTAGAGGTGGTTTTATTTTTACTTGCATGACAAGCTCGCTCTCTAGAGGTGGTTTTATTTTTTACTCGCATGACAAGCTCACTCTCTAGAGGTAATTTTATTTTTTACTTGCATGACAAGCTCGCTCGCAGGAGTTGGTTTTATTTTTTACTCGCATGACAAGCTCGCTCTCTTGAGGTGGTTTTATTTTTTACGCGCATGAGAAGCTCGCTCTCTAGAGGTGGTTTTATTTTTTACTTGCATGACAAGCTTGCTCGCAGGAGGTGTTTTTATTTTTTACCCGCAGCGTCATTTTATTCACCACTTGCATGGAAACCGTAACGAGTGTATTTCTGGTCCTAGCGCCCACGTCACCATTCCAGTGACGTCACATTGTTTAATGCGCATGTTCTGATGATAAAAACAAGTCGGCAGACATCGAGCAAATAAGAAACACAATTATTTTTACAATTACTGAACGAATATGGTGATGTCTCTGCACTTGATTTTTTTTTACTTTTTAAGTTCAAAGTTTCTACCCATTCATTTAAAAAAAATAAAAAACACAACCCCCCAGTCTATTAAATGTAAAAGAAATTGACCTGTTTATTTTATGTTAGACTACTGATAAATAAAGTGGTATAAACTTCATTTCCTAGTGTGTGAGTTGTTTGAATGTGTATTATGTTATTAAACTGTACTTTTAAAATCTTGAACTTGTTTTCTACGAACAAGTAGTCTGCTCCCTGACAATTTTAGGGAATTCTTCTGAATCATATGATACTTTAACTCAAATCATGTTAAGAATACTATCCATATATGGACTGTATCGGAATATTTAATATTAAGTATTAATTTTTCTTTTATTTTTATTGTGTCACTGCCAAAAATGCACTGATTTGCCTGACAATCACACAAGGAAATCCTATTGAATGCGTCACCTTTTGCTAAAGATATGAATGAATTTAAAATAAATTACTCAGTAACACCCCCCCCCCCCCCCCCCGACTGCAATTTATACATGAGAGAACTGTCAGCATTATTTTGTATCATTTTGGATGTACACAATAATAACACAAACTGAGAAATCATTTTCAAATTTATTAATCTTTTTATTCTTTATTCAGTAATTATTTTCTCCCATTTTTAAAGTGGGCTTTTGATTGGCTGATTTGGCGCCACTGAAACCACACACACAGACACGCAAAATATATACACACACATACTTTTTAAATGGCTTTATAATACAACTGTTTTTTTTTTTCTTTCTGCTTTTGCAGTTTAGTAGTATGCATCCTAGTACACTGTGCTACACAACATTGGAGACTTCGAAGAAAAGAGCAGACATAGAATAAGCAACCTTTAAACTAGTGGGAAAATATGTGAAGACAATGCTGCAGGTTTTATACCTTTACCTTTGTAAGTACCTTTTACGCATGCAACACTTATTTACATCATTTTTGACACTCACTGCAGGTTCAGTTTTCCCAACGGGATGCACATTTTATTGTTGGTTTTGTGAACTGCATATGTGGAGCAGGGCCAAGGTTCATTGATTTTTTTTTTTTTTTTTAAGAGCTTAACTCACTCACCCCTCTCTCTCTGTACCTTCAAGACTCTGCAGCTTCTTTGTTAAATTATTTACCATCCCTCGCTCTCTACACACACTCACCCCTCTCTCTCTGTACCTTCAAGACTCTGCAGCTTCTTTGTAAAATTATTTACCATCCCTCACCCTCTACACACACTCACCCCTCTCTCTCTGTATCTTCAAGACTCTGCAGCTTCTTTGCAATATCTGACAACATCCTGTAACCTCAGGACTCCTTTTTACCCCATCTCTATTCTCTCCCCCTCTCTCTGCAATAACCAAAACCAATAATGCTCTCCCCATCCCTCCTCCCCTCTCTCCCCTCCCTCTCTGTACCTTCACGACTCTGTTCAGCTCCTTTGCCAGCTCCATGATGGAGTGTCGACACTCTTCCACGCTCCATTCACCAACCTCTTGATGTCTGGACTTTCTGTCAGACCCCTGTGGAATGAGTGAATAATTACAAACCTTCAGGATGGGTTCAGATCTTCATTATTCTATTGTAGATGGTCACATACAGTTTTCTAAAATAGATTCATATACAAAACTACTGTGGGTTAATAATAGCATGAAAATCCTTTGTCATACTTGCTAGAACCAAAGTCATTGTATTTATCTTGCTCTTAATTGTATTATTACTTGTACTGTGATTCTTGAAATGTATTTGTTTACGACTGTAAGTCGCCCTGGATAAGGGCGTCTGCTAAGAAATTATTAATAATAATAATAATAATAATAATAATAATAATAATAATAATAATAATAATAAAAGAAGAAACTCTTCATTGATGACATACATCATGACACTCAACTACACCCACCCTTCTCATCTCTCTCTCTTTCTCAATTCTCTTTCACTCACAATCTCCCCTTTTCTTTCCACCTGTCATTTAACAATACCCCCCCCCCCCCCCCCCCATTCTGTACCTTGAAAACTCTCCTCAGCAAACCAGGAATCTGCAAAAGAAAAGATCATTCATTGAATTAGTATAATATGAAAACATGTGCATACAGTACATTAAAAGTCTGATTTTACATTCACTTGGGACCAGACTACTATCAGTCATAAAATGAGTTTCATGGGGAGCTGTAATCTGGTTCAACATTGAATTGGCATTTAACTCTATTGTACGCAGAAAAATACATTTTAGACAGAAATTCACGGAACAGCATTCTGGTTTAGTTTTACTTTGTTCATCCACAGCTGTTCCTGACCTCACACAGCTGCTCCTCATCTCACACAGCTGCTCCTGACCTCACACAGCTGCTCCTCCTCTCACACAGCTGCTCCTGATCTCACACAGCTGCTCCTCATCTCACACAGCTGCTCCTCATCTCACACAGCTGCTCCTCGTCTCACACAGCTGCTCCTCACCTCACACAGCTGCTCCTGACCTCACACAGCTGCTCCTCATCTCACACAGCTGCTCCTCATCTCACACAGCTGCTCCTGACCTCACACAGCTGCTCCTCATCTCACACAGCTGCTCCTCACCTCACACAGCTGCTCCTCACCTCACACAGCTGCTCCTCATCTCACACAGCTGCTCCTCACCTCACACAGCTGCTCCTCACCTCACACAGCTGCTCCTCATCTCACACAGCTGCTCCTCATCTCACACAGCTGCTCCTCATTTCACACAGCTGCTCCTCATCTCACACAGCTGCTCCTGACCTCACACAGCTAAGTCACAATTTGCTCCCATTCTGTGTGCTGCACAGGGTCTTCAAACACACACTGAAGTGCTGGTATAGAGAGAGTGCACTCAGTGGAACTGAAGCCAGTGTCCTGCCACAGCCTGAGTCAGCCTGCAGTGTCAGCTTTACACAGCAATCATGGACAAGATAAAGAAACACTGCACTGCAAAGAGGCGGGTGAAAGAAACTGCTGTTGATTAAAGATGAAGGGTCGTATTCATAAAGCATGTTTACTTCTTAAATGTGTTAAAGTAAAATTGATTGGTCCACATAGTTAATATAGATTTAGTTTGTATGTTTTCACTTTTGTTTTATTATTTGCTTGTTTCTGTCAAATCATGTACGTTTGAAGCTAGACTAAACTTAAAGATTAAATCAGTAGGAATAAATGGTAGAGTAGCAGCATGGATTCATAACTGGTTACAAGATAGAAAGCAGAGTTATCATTAGAGGCCAGGCATCAAACTGGAGTAACGTAACAAGTGGGGTACCACAGGGATCAGTATTGGGACCATTGCTAATCCCAATCTATATAAATGAACTGGACCAAGACATAATCAGTAAACTATGCAAATTTGCAGACGACACAAAACTGGGAGGGGTAGCCAACTCCCAATCAGCAACTTCAATAATACAAAGAGATTTAGACAGGATTCAAGCTTGGCACCAAAGTGAGCGAGCATCAGTGAGCTAAATGTTCGAATGATTTCACTGTTTAAAGATAAATGCCTGGTAAACACTTTATGAATACGGCCCTAAGCTTTCTCTGAAACAGCAGTCTGCCCATGTCTGAATACAAATGATATGTGGTCACAGTCAACCAGAATTTGATTGATTACATTGTTCTTTAAATAGTGTGATTGGAAAACTGGATTTTTGCATATATTGTGGATTTTAAAATGTTTAAATCATAGACTTTACCATGGGAAACTAGAATCTCTTCTAATGATCAGTGTGACCATACCTTAGGGTTGCTGAATATAGGCTTCTCGATACTCATGGACTTGGCATCACGTGCAGGGGTTACACCCTTGTAGTCACGGCCGAAACTGCCAAAACTCTGAGAAACACTGAGGATTCCTGATGCACCTGTAACTGTGGAGACAGAGAGGGAGTGAGGGACTGAGGATTCCTGATGTAACTGTAACTGTGGAGACAGAGAGGGAGTGAGGGACTGAGGATTCCTGATGCACCTGTAACTGTGCAGACAGAGAGGGAGTGAGAGACTGAGGATTCATGATGCACCTGAAACTGTGGAGACAGAGAGGGAGTGAGAGACTGAGGATTCCTGATGCACCTGTAACTGTGGAGACAGAGAGGGAGTTAGGGACTGAGGATTCCTGATGCACCTGTAACTGTGGAGACAGAGAGGGAGTGAGAGACTGAGGATTCCTGATGTAACTGTAACTGTGGAGGCAGAGAGGGAGTGAGAGACTGAGGATTCCTGATGCACCTGTAACTGTGCAGACAGACAGGGAGTGAGATACTGAGGATTCATGATGCACCTGAAACTGTGGAGACAGAGAGGGAGTGAGAGACTGAGGATTCCTGATGCACCTGTAACTGTGGAGACAAAGAGGGAGTGAGAGACTGAGGATTCCTGATGCAGCTGTAACTGTGGAGACAGAGAGGGAGTGAGAGACTGAGGATTCCTGATGCACCTGTAACTGTGGAGGGAGTGAGGGAGTGAGGGACTGAGGATTCCTGATGCACCTGTAACTGTGGAGACAGAGAGGGAGTGAGAGACTGAGGATTCCTGATGCACCTGTAACTGTGGAGACAGAGAGGGAGGGAGGGACTGAGGATTCCTGATGCACCTGTAACTGTGGAGACAAAGAGGGAGTGAGAGACTGAGGATTCCTGATGCACCTGTAACTGTGGAGACAGAGAGGGAGTGAGAGACTGAGGATTCCTGATGCACCTGTAACTGTGGAGACAGAGAGGGAGTGAGAGACTGAGGATTCCTGATGCACCTGTAACTGTGGAGACAAAGAGGGAGTGAGAGACTGAGGATTCCTGATGCACCTGTAACTGTGGAGACAGAGAGGGAGAGAGAGACTGAGGATTCCTGATGCACCTGTAACTGTGGAGACAGAGAGGGTATGCGAGAGGAATGAAAGGGAGGGGCTGTCAAAGAGAGAAGAGAGAAAGGGAGGGAGGGATTGTCAGAGATAGAAGAGAGAAAGGGAGAGAGTGAGCGACTGTCAGAGAGAGAAGAGAGATGCAGTGATGTAGGTAGAGACAGTGTAGGAGAGGTAACATTCATATTAGAAACAGTAACTGCGGAGACAGAGGCAGTGATGTAGGTAGAGACAGTGCAGGAGAGGTAACATTCATATTAGAAACAGTAACTGTGGAGACAGAGGCAGTGATGTAGGTAGAGACAGTGTAGGAGAGGTAACATTCATATTAGAAACAGTAACTGTGGAGACAGGCAGTGATGTAGGTAGAGACAGTGTAGGAGAGGTAACATTCATATTAGAAACAGTAATTGTGCAGACAGAGGCAGTGATGTAGGTAGAGACAGTGCAGGAGGAGTAACATTCATATTAGAAACAGTAACTGTGGAGACAGAGGCAGTGATGTAGGTAGAGACAGTGTAGGAGAGGTAACATTCATATTAGAAACAGTAACTGTGGAGACAGAGGCAGTGATGTAGGTAGAGACAGTGTAGGAGAGGTAACATTCATATTAGAAACAGTAACTGTGGAGACAGAGGCAGTGATGTAGGTAGAGACAGTGCAGGAGAGGTAACATTCATATTAGAAACAGTAAATGTGGAGACAGAGGCAGTGATGTAGGTAGAGACAGTGTAGGAGAGGTAACATTCATATTAGAAACAGTAACTGTGGAGACAGAGGCAGTGATGTAGGTAGAGACAGTGCAGGAGAGGTAACATTTATATTAGAAACAGTAACTGTGGAGACAGAGGCAGTGATGTAGGTAGAGACAGTGTAGGAGAGGTAACATTTATATTAGAAACAGTAACTGTGCAGACAGAGGCAGTGATGTAGGTAGAGACAGTGCAGGAGAGGTAACATTCATATTAGAAACAGTAACTGTGGAGACAGAGGCAGTGATGTAGGTAGAGACAGTGTAGGAGAGGTAACATTTATATTAGAAACAGTAACTGTGGAGACAGAGGCAGTGATGTAGGTAGAGACAGTGCAGGAGAGGTAACATTCATATTAGAAACAGTAACTGTGGAGACAGAGGCAGTGATGTAGGTAGAGACAGTGCAGGAGAGGTAACATTCATATTAGAAACAGTAACTGTGGAGACAGAGGCAGTGATGTAGGTAGAGACAGTGTAGGAGAGGTAACATTCATATTAGAAACAGTAACTGTGGAGACAGAGGCAGTGATGTGGGTAGAGACAGTGCAGGAGAGGTAACATTCATATTCGAAACAGTAACTGTGGAGACAGAGGCAGTGATGTAGGTAGAGACAGTGCAGGAGAGGTAACATTCATATTAGAAACAGTAACTGTGGAGACAGAGGCAGTGATGTAGGTAGAGACAGTGTAGGAGAGGTAACATTCATATTAGAAACAGTAACTGTGGAGACAGAGGCAGTGATGTAGGTAGAGACAGTGTAGGAGAGGTAACATTCATATTAGAAACAGTAACTGTGGAGACAGAGGCAGTGATGTAGGTAGAGACAGTGTAGGAGAGGTAACATTCATTTTAGAAACAGTAACTGTGGAGTCAGAGGCAGTGATGTAGGTAGAGAAAGTGCAGGAGAGGTAACATTCATATTAGAAACAGGGCTGTATTCATCAGGCATGTTCATCTCTCAGGTGCTTGTAAAATATTGAGCTGTGCTTAAAACAAGTGCTTATTTTCCATCACATATTTATGAGCATGTTGATCTCTACATGCATCCAGATCTGTTCTTCATTTTAGATGCAGATAATCAAGATAGAATGTGTTAAACAAGGGCAGGGCTTGTTTGAGTCTTCATCTTCAGCTCTTCATGAGTGAAAACAAATACTTAGTGACAACTTCATTATAGTTTAAATAAACACTTCAAATGTAATATTATAGCAATAACTTTTAAAACTTAATAGCATAAACTAAGGATGACAAATTAAAAAAACAAAACAAAACAAAACAAACCATGACCAAAATTGTAAAATATTCTCTATCAATCACATGTTTCATATGACATAGGCTATTCAATGTTGCTATTTGACAGGTCCCTAGGGTTGATTGTTCACTGAGGGCTGCGTTCGTAGCCAGCGGTGTGCCCGCTCCCCTTAAGCTGCAGGTTCATCTCCCCTGTCTGATACACATTTTAAAATATAGGTTTAAATAGAAAGGAATTGCAGGTTTGTGGAGTTTAGAATTGTAAATATCAGTGTTACTGTCGTGTGTTTCAGATTGCATGTTTGTGGAGTTCAGAATTGTAAATATCAGTGTTACTGTCGTGTGTTTCAGATTGCAGGTTTGTGGAGTTCAGAATTGTAAATATCAGTGTTACTGTCGTGTGTTTCAGATTGCAGGTTTGTGGAGTTCAGAATTGTAAATATCAGTGTTACTGTCGTGTGTTTCAGATTGCAGGTTTGTGGAGTTCAGAATTGTAAATATCAGTGTTACTGTCGTGTGATTCAGATTGCAGGTTTGTGGAGTTTAGAATTGTAAATATCAGTGTTACTGTTGTGCGTTTCAGATTGCAGGTTTGTGGAGTTCAGAATTGTAAATATCAGTGTTACTGTCGTGTGTTTCAGATTGCAGGTTTGTGGAGTTCAGAATTGTAAATATCAGTGTTACTGTCGTGTGTTTCAGATTGCAGGTTTGTGGAGTTCAGAATTGTAAATATCAGTGTTACTGTCGTGCGTTTCAGATTGCAGGTTTGTGGAGTTCAGAATTGTAAATATCAGTGTTACTGTCGTGTGTTTCAGATTGCAGGTTTGTGGTGTTCAGAATTGTAAATATCAGTGTTACTGTCGTGTGTTTCAGATTGCAGGTTTGTGGAGTTCAGAATTGTAAATATCAGTGTTACTGTCATGCGTTTCAGATTGCAGGTTTGTGGAGTTCAGAATTGTAAATATCAGTGTTACTGTCGTGTGTTTCAGATTGCAGGTTTGTGGAGTTCAGAATTGTAAATATCAGTGTTACTGTCGTGTGATTCAGATTGCAGGTTTGTGGAGTTCAGAATTGTAAATATCAGTGTTACTGTCGTGTGATTCAGATTGCAGGTTTGTGGAGTTTAGAATTGTAAATATCAGTGTTACTGTTGTGCGTTTCAGATTGCAGGTTTGTGGAGTTCAGAATTGTAAATATCAGTGTTACTGTCGTGTGTTTCAGATTGCAGGTTTGTGGAGTTCAGAATTGTAAATATCAGTGTTACTGTCGTGTGTTTCAGATTGCAGGTTTGTGGAGTTCAGAATTGTAAATATCAGTGTTACTGTCGTGTGATTCAGATTGCAGGTTTGTGGAGTTCAGAATTGTAAATATCAGTGTTACTGTCGTGTGATTCAGATTGCAGGTTTGTGGAGTTCAGAATTGTAAATATCAGTGTTACTGTCGTGTGTTTCAGATTGCAGGTTTGTGGAGTTCAGAATTGTAAATATCAGTGTTACTGTCGTGTGTTTCAGATTGCAGGTTTGTGGAGTTCAGAATTGTAAATATCAGTGTTACTGTCGTGTGATTCAGATTGCAGGTTTGTGGAGTTCAGAATTGTAAATATCAGTGTTACTGTCGTGTGATTCAGATTGCAGGTTTGTGGAGTTTAGAATTGTAAATATCAGTGTTACTGTTGTGCGTTTCAGATTGCAGGTTTGTGGAGTTCAGAATTGTAAATATCAGTGTTACTGTCGTGTGTTTCAGATTGCAGGTTTGTGGAGTTCAGAATTGTAAATATCAGTGTTACTGTCGTGTGTTTCAGATTGCAGGTTTGTGGAGTTCAGAATTGTAAATATCAGTGTTACTGTCGTGCGTTTCAGATTGCAGGTTTGTGGAGTTCAGAATTGTAAATATCAGTGTTACTGTCGTGTGTTTCAGATTGCAGGTTTGTGGAGTTCAGAATTGTAAATATCAGTGTTACTGTCGTGTGTTTCAGATTGCAGGTTTGTGGAGTTCAGAATTGTAAATATCAGTGTTACTGTCGTGTGTTTCAGATTGCAGGTTTGTGGAGTTCAGAATTGTAAATATCAGTGTTACTGTCGTGTGTTTCAGATTGCAGGTTTGTGGAGTTCAGAATTGTAAATATCAGTGTTACTGTCGTGTGATTCAGATTGCAGGTTTGTGGAGTTTAGAATTGTAAATATCAGTGTTACTGTCGTGCGTTTCAGATTGCAGGTTTGTGGAGTTCAGAATTGTAAATATCAGTGTTACTGTTGTGCGTTTCAGATTGCAGGTTTGTGGAGTTCAGAATTGTAAATATCAGTGTTACTGTCGTGTGTTTCAGATTGCAGGTTTGTGGAGTTCAGAATTGTAAATATCAGTGTTACTGTCGTGTGTTTCAGATTGCAGGTTTGTGGAGTTCAGAATTGTAAATATCAGTGTTACTGTCGTGCGTTTCAGATTGCAGGTTTGTGGAGTTCAGAATTGTAAATATCAGTGTTACTGTTGTGCGTTTCAGATTGCAGGTTTGTGGAGTTCAGAATTGTAAATATCAGTGTTACTGTCGTGTGTTTCAGATTGCAGGTTTGTGGAGTTCAGAATTGTAAATATCAGTGTTACTGTCGTGTGTTTCAGATTGCAGGTTTGTGGAGTTCAGAATTGTAAATATCAGTGTTACTGTCGTGCGTTTCAGATTGCAGGTTTGTGGAGTTCAGAATTGTAAATATCAGTGTTACTGTCGTGTGTTTCAGATTGCAGGTTTGTGGAGTTCAGAATTGTAAATATCAGTGTTACTGTCGTGCGTTTCAGATTGCAGGTTTGTGGAGTTCAGAATTGTAAATATCAGTGTTACTGTCGTGTGTTTCAGATTGCAGGTTTGTGGAGTTCAGAATTGTAAATATCAGTGTTTCTGTCGTGTGATTCAGATTGCAGGTTTGTGGAGTTCAGAATTGTAAATATCAGTGTTACTGTCGTGTGTTTCAGATTGCAGGTTTGTGGAGTTCAGAATTGTAAATATCAGTGTTACTGTCGTGTGTTTCAGATTGCAGGTTTGTGGAGTTCAGAATTGTAAATATCAGTGTTACTGTCGTGTGTTTCAGATTGCAGGTTTGTGGAGTTCAGAATTGTAAATATCAGTGTTACTGTCGTGCGTTTCAGATTGCAGGTTTGTGGAGTTCAGAATTGTAAATATCAGTGTTACTGTCGTGTGTTTCAGATTGCAGGTTTGTGGAGTTCAGAATTGTAAATATCAGTGTTACTGTCGTGTGTTTCAGATTGCAGGTTTGTGGTGTTCAGAATTGTAAATATCAGTGTTACTGTCGTGTGTTTCAGATTGCAGGTTTGTGGAGTTCAGAATTGTAAATATCAGTGTTACTGTCGTGTGATTCAGATTGCAGGTTTGTGGAGTTTAGAATTGTAAATATCAGTGTTACTGTTGTGCGTTTCAGATTGCAGGTTTGTGGAGTTCAGAATTGTAAATATCAGTGTTACTGTCGTGTGTTTCAGATTGCAGGTTTGTGGAGTTCAGAATTGTAAATATCAGTGTTACTGTCGTGTGTTTCAGATTGCAGGTTTGTGGAGTTCAGAATTGTAAATATCAGTGTTACTGTCATGTGTTTCAGATTGCAGGTTTGTGGAGTTCAGAATTGTAAATATCAGTGTTACTGTCGTGTGTTTCAGATTGCAGGTTTGTGGAGTTCAGAATTGTAAATATCAGTGTTACTGTCGTGTGTTTCAGATTGCAGGTTTGTGGAGTTCAGAATTGTAAATATCAGTGTTACTGTCGTGTGTTTCAGATTGCAGGTTTGTGGAGTTCAGAATTGTAAATATCAGTGTTACTGTCGTGTGTTTCAGATTGCAGGTTTGTGGAGTTCAGAATTGTAAATATCAGTGTTACTGTCGTGTGTTTCAGATTGCAGGTTTGTGGAGTTCAGAATTGTAAATATCAGTGTTACTGTCGTGTGATTCAGATTGCAGGTTTGTGGAGTTTAGAATTGTAAATATCAGTGTTACTGTCGTGTGTTTCAGATTGCAGGTTTGTGGAGTTCAGAATTGTAAATATCAGTGTTACTGTCGTGCGTTTCAGATTGCAGGTTTGTGGAGTTCAGAATTGTAAATATCAGTGTTACTGTCGTGTGTTTCAGATTGCAGGTTTGTGGAGTTCAGAATTGTAAATATCAGTGTTTCTGTCGTGTGATTCAGATTGCAGGTTTGTGGAGTTCAGAATTGTAAATATCAGTGTTACTGTCGTGTGTTTCAGATTGCAGGTTTGTGGAGTTCAGAATTGTAAATATCAGTGTTACTGTCGTGCGTTTCAGATTGCAGGTTTGTGGAGTTCAGAATTGTAAATATCAGTGTTACTGTCGTGCGTTTCAGATTGCAGGTTTGTGGAGTTCAGAATTGTAAATATCAGTGTTACTGTCGTGTGTTTCAGATTGCAGGTTTGTGGAGTTCAGAATTGTAAATATCAGTGTTTCTGTCGTGTGATTCAGATTGCAGGTTTGTGGAGTTCAGAATTGTAAATATCAGTGTTACTGTCGTGTGTTTCAGATTGCAGGTTTGTGGAGTTCAGAATTGTAAATATCAGTGTTACTGTCGTGTGTTTCAGATTGCAGGTTTGTGGAGTTCAGAATTGTAAATATCAGTGTTACTGTCGTGTGTTTCAGATTGCAGGTTTGTGGAGTTCAGAATTGTAAATATCAGTGTTACTGTCGTGTGTTTCAGATTGCAGGTTTGTGGAGTTCAGAATTGTAAATATCAGTGTTACTGTCGTGTGATTCAGATTGCAGGTTTGTGGAGTTTAGAATTGTAAATATCAGTGTTACTGTCGTGTGTTTCAGATTGCAGGTTTGTGGAGTTCAGAATTGTAAATATCAGTGTTACTGTCGTGCGTTTCAGATTGCAGGTTTGTGGAGTTCAGAATTGTAAATATCAGTGTTACTGTCGTGTGTTTCAGATTGCAGGTTTGTGGAGTTCAGAATTGTAAATATCAGTGTTTCTGTCGTGTGATTCAGATTGCAGGTTTGTGGAGTTCAGAATTGTAAATATCAGTGTTACTGTCGTGTGTTTCAGATTGCAGGTTTGTGGAGTTCAGAATTGTAAATATCAGTGTTACTGTCGTGTGTTTCAGATTGCAGGTTTGTGGAGTTCAGAATTGTAAATATCAGTGTTACTGTCGTGTGATTCAGATTGCAGGTTTGTGGAGTTTAGAATTGTAAATATCAGTGTTACTGTCGTGTGATTCAGATTGCAGGTTTGTGGAGTTCAGAATTGTAAATATCAGTGTTACTGTCGTGTGTTTCAGATTGCAGGTTTGTGGAGTTCAGAATTGTAAATATCAGTGTTACTGTCGTGTGTTTCAGATTGCAGGTTTGTGGAGTTCAGAATTGTAAATATCAGTGTTACTGTCGTGCGTTTCAGATTGCAGGTTTGTGGAGTTCAGAATTGTAAATATCAGTGTTACTGTCGTGTGTTTCAGATTGCAGGTTTGTGGAGTTCAGAATTGTAAATATCAGTGTTACTGTCGTGTGTTTCAGATTGCAGGTTTGTGGTGTTCAGAATTGTAAATATCAGTGTTACTGTCGTGTGTTTCAGATTGCAGGTTTGTGGAGTTCAGAATTGTAAATATCAGTGTTACTGTCGTGTGTTTCAGGTAAACTGACCCCAGATCAGTAGCTGTGGAACAATCACTCCAAGCCGATGTATCTGTCTAGATAGTTTCAGCACACATGCCCTGTCAGAATAGTTTAAGGGGTGGAATTACTGTATCAACATTCCTATCAGCTTTAACTCAGAGACCGAAATGCATCGTGTATCTGTGAATGAATATTGAACTGTGAAAAAGAGCCAGTGGTTAATATGGTGGTGATGGCTGGTGATGTCCTGATACCTGCTGCACAGGGAGAGTGAATCTACAGTGTGGAGGTTTTACTGTAGTGAAGTGAGAGCCAGTGGTTAATATGGTGGTGATGGCTGGTGATGTCCTGATACCTGCTGCACAGGGAGAGTGAATCTACAGTGTGAAGGTTTTACTGTAGTGAAGTGAGAGCCAGTGTTTAATATGGTGGTGACGGCTGTCCTGATACCTGCTGCACAGGGAGAGTGAATCTACAGTGTGGAGGTTTTACTGTAGTGAAGTGAGAGCCAGTGGTTAATATGGTGGTGATGGCTGGTGATGTCCTGATACCTGCTGCACAGGGAGAGTGAATCTACAGTGTGAAGGTTTTACTGTAGTGAAGTGAGAGCCAGTGTTTAATATGGTGGTGACGGCTGTCCTGATACCTGCTGCACAGGGAGAGTGAATCTACAGTGTGGAGGTTTTACTGTAGTGAAGTGAGAGCCAGTGGTTAATATGGTGGTGATGTCCTGATACCTGCTGCACAGGGAGAGTGAATCTACAGTGTGGAGGTTTTACTGTAGTGAAGTGAGAGCCAGTGGTTAATATGGTGGTGATGGCTGGTGATGTCCTGATACCTGCTGCACAGGGAGAGTGAATCTACAGTGTGAAGGTTTTACTGTAGTGAAGTGAGACCCAGTGGTTAATATGGTGGTGATGTCCTGATACCTGCTGCACAGGGAGAGTGAATCTACAGTGTGGAGGTTTTACTGTAGTGAAGTGAGAGCCAGTGGTTAATATGGTGGTGATGGCTGGTGATGTCCTGATACCTGCTGCACAGGGAGAGTGAATCTACAGTGTGAAGGTTTTACTGTAGTGAAGTGAGAGCCAGTGGTTAATATGGTGGTGATGGATGGTGATGTCCTGATACCTGCTGCACAGGGAGAGTGAATCTACAGTGTGGAGGTTTTACTGTAGTGAAGTTAGACCCAGTGGTTAATATGGTGGTGATGGCTGGTGATGTCCTGATACCTGCTGCACAGGGAGAGTGAATCTACAGTGTGGAGGTTTTACTGTAGTGAAGTTAGACCCAGTGGTTAATATGGTGGTGATGGCTGGTGATGTCCTGATACCTGCTGCACAGGGAGAGTGAATCTACAGTGTGAAGGTTTTACTGTAGTGAAGTGAGAGCCAGTGTTTAATATGGTGGTGACGGCTGTCCTGATACCTGCTGCACAGGGAGTAAATCTACAGTGTGGAGGTTTTACTGTAGTGAAGTGAGAGCCAGTGTTTAATATGGTGGTGATGGCTGTCCTGATACCTGCTGCACAGGGAGAGTGAATCTACAGTGTGGAGGTTTTACTGTAGTGAAGTGAGAGCCAGTGGTTAATATGGTGGTGATGGCTGGTGATGTCCTGATACCTGCTGCACAGGGAGAGTGAATCTACAGTGTGAAGGTTTTACTGTAGTGAAGTGAGAGCCAGTGGTTAATATGGTGGTGATGGATGGTGATGTCCTGATACCTGCTGCACAGGGAGAGTGAATCTACAGTGTGGAGGTTTTACTGTAGTGAAGTTAGACCCAGTGGTTAATATGGTGGTGATGGCTGGTGATGTCCTGATACCTGCTGCACAGGGAGAGTGAATCTACAGTGTGGAGGTTTTACTGTAGTGAAGTTAGACCCAGTGGTTAATATGGTGGTGATGGCTGGTGATGTCCTGATACCTGCTGCACAGGGAGAGTGAATCTACAGTGTGAAGGTTTTACTGTAGTGAAGTGAGAGCCAGTGTTTAATATGGTGGTGACGGCTGTCCTGATACCTGCTGCACAGGGAGTAAATCTACAGTGTGGAGGTTTTACTGTAGTGAAGTGAGAGCCAGTGTTTAATATGGTGGTGATGGCTGTCCTGATACCTGCTGCACAGGGAGAGTGAATCTACAGTGTGGAGGTTTTACTGTAGTGAAGTGAGAGCCAGTGGTTAATATGGTGGTGATGTCCTGATACCTGCTGCACAGGGAGAGTGAATCTACAGTGTGGAGGTTTTACTGTAGTGAAGTGAGAGCCAGTGGTTAATATGGTGGTGATGTCCTGATACCTGCTGCACAGGGAGAGTGAATCTACAGTGTGGAGGCAGGAGAAATGAGCTGCTATCACAGTCAAAAACAAACCAAACAACCTACAAGAAAGGGACTGGTAAGATTTGGATGTTTTCATTCTTACCTGTTTCCACGTCTGCAGTTTTCTTTTCCATCTTCTGTACTGATCATCCACACTGATTAGACACAAAGACAGTGGTATCAGGAATAATGTCTAGCCATATGTGCAAAGCTTATATAAGAGATATTTTAATTAGGGCTTGTGTTTTATATTCGGTTTTATATACTGTATGAAATTAGTGTCCTCGGTTACAGGGCTCGACATTAACGGCGGCTATTGCTGTGAGTGCCCTTAAAATGTATGTCTATCCACGGCAACTACAGCCGCTGTGCCCATTCAGCTACAGCAACTAGAGAGACGCCGTGTTAGGATTGGTTTGTGTTAAGTCGCACAGAATCCATACGCAACACTTGTGTCGATATTTATGAATGCGCTGACATTGGTCTGTAAAGGGGAAAAAAGCCGGCATGTCACATGTTTTAAACTGAAGCGCTAGAGGGACGAATCAATCTGATCAAACACAAATGCCTGGAAGTCCAGAGGTGCTGTATTAACACCAGCAGAATACGGGAACCACGGGTTCATGCAGCAGCTGTGATGGTGATCAAAGGTGTGTGAGTACTGGTGTGTAAAAATGTTGCTTAAAATGAAACGCTGCATTCAAGCAATTTAGAACAATAACAACGAAACACTAAAATAAAAATACACTCAAGGTTTGTGTGTTGGACATGTGCCATTAACAAAATGCCCTGCAAATTATTATTCTTTAGAAAGAAAATAATTATAGCAGTTTTAAAACTATAAATAGCCTGGCTAAACGGCAGTCGGGACTTCAATTCGAAGAGACAGACAAGCAAACCAAGTGTGAGAAGATAAGCAGGTCGGGAGTGGGGAAGAGGGGATGGGATCGCACCAGGTTCGGCTGCCGGAGCGGGGCTGAAGCGTCTCGCCTCTTGGAGAAAGCTGCACGTAATAGGCCTGTGGCGGAGTATCCCGGCCCTATATATTTATATTATTGTTTGCGGCACGGATAACATCGCCGCGTATTTTTTCAGTCGCAAACAATAATATAAATATACAGGGGCGTGTAACAGGGCGAGCAGCCCTGTATATTGTTTATTTATTTTTAGATCGGGGTCTCCCCCTCCGCCCCTGTGCAGATTGTTTTGTATTGTTTATTTATTTTTATTGTATTTAAATGTATGTCGGCGAGCGCCGCAGGATTTATTATTTATGTATTTAGGACGGCGTAGCCGAATGTGTGGGAAGCCCCATCCACGCAGTATTTAAAAACTCGTGCAGAAGGTGGCCATCTCCCGAATTAATTAAGTGATTTAATTTGTTGTTAATCGGGAGATGGTCACCTGTTATAAAAAGCCTGCAGCTCTCTAGCTCGGGGTGGGTGTTGTAGGTGCGGAGAGAGCAAGACGGAGATTGAAAACGAAAAACGAAACTAAAAGAAAATAACATAAGAACAGTGAAGGCAATCTGCCCAGCCTGACCTGTGTTTGATTTATTTTGTGTCCATGATTTATTTTGTTTAAACCTTTTATTTTCGCTCTGTGAGCAAGTGTTTTTGTTTAAATATTTTATTTATTTTTTAATTAAAACGGCGCAAGCCTTTTGAACTGCAGTACTTCCCCGGTGTCAGTTTTTGTTCCTGCTTCTGCCTGACGTCAGACCACACGTCATCCCTGTCACAGGGCGTGACACTCCGCCACAAGGCCTAATATTTATTTAGTTATGAAACAAATGCTGAATAAGAGGTCTGTGTTATAAAGTGTAGTTCCTAGTATAGGGAATTGGAGGACATGCTGTAGGAGCGTTATAACCGAGAGCCTTATAGCGAGGGAGCACTGTATTAATTTTTTTTTTTAAATGCGGAAAATACAAAAAATCTAAAGTTACTTATAAAAATATAATAAAAGAAAATGAAGCTGCAACTACAGTCCACGCCACATCATATGTGACTTGCATCTAACCCCTAAAATTAACCACTACCACATAAACCTAAACCTAACCTCTACACCTACCTCTAGACCTAACCTCTACCCTAACCTCTACCCCAACCCCTAAACCTACCCTCTACCCCTAAACCTAACCTCTACCCGTACCCGTAAACCTAACCTCTACCCCTAAACCTAACCTCTACACCTACCCCTAAACCTACCCTCTACCCCTACCCGTAAACCTAACCTCTACCCCTAAACCTACCCTCAACCCCTACCCGTAAACCTAACCTCTACCCCTAAACCTAACCCAAAACCTAACTGTCACTATCAAACTCTGTTACTATTATTTCAACACCGTTTCTTTTGCACCTTCTAGTGGCCTCTACTGGCTACTACATCTGATGCTCACCGTCTTCAACTGAAAGGTAATGCACAGTAATGTGTTCAGCTATATTTTCATAAATAAATTCATAATTTCTGTATTTTCCTCACTTTATTTGTCATAAAATGACTGTGACAGGGTGACTGGGTGGTGACGTCACGACAGAAGCAGGAACTTAAAAACACTGACACCAAACTGCAGTTTCCAAACAAAAGGATGCAGCGGCGCCGTTTTATTTAAATACTAAAATAAATCAAAGGTTTAAACAAAAACACTGTACCCGCAGAGCAAAATAAAAATGTTAAACAAAACCAATCTCGAACACAAAATAAATAAAACAACACAGGTCAGGCTGGGCAACTGCTGTCACTGTTCCTGTATTTCATTAATTTAGTTTCGTTTTTCTCTCTCCTCGCTCTCTACTCTCGCTCCTCATACACTCACCCTGAGTGCAGCAAGCTGCAGGCTTTTATGCAGATGACCATCTCCCAATTAGCAACAAAACTAATCACTTAACTAATTTGGGAGATGGCCACCTTCTGCAGGAATTTATTAATTATTCCTGGCAGAGGACGAGCACCAATCTCGCCTCTGCCAGAACGTTTTAAAATATACAGAACCGCATGGCTACGCCGTCATCTATAAATACAATAATAAATAAACAATAACAAAACATACGGCGCATGGCTCTCGCTGTTACCTATACATAATAATAATAATAATAATAATAATAATAATAATAATAATAATAATAATAATACAAAATGTAGGTAAGCCACTGTAAATTTCACATCTTCCACAACATGGATTTAGCCTCATAGCATGAAAGCCACTGAATAAATGAAAGCTGTACGACTTTTGAATTTCAAAATTAATTCCTGTCTGACTTTTTACAAAACTGGATTTCTGACTGTATGCTTGGATAATGCTTTTAAAATTGGATTGCAGTTTCCATTGTAGTATCACCACATATGAACTGAGTAACGTAGGATTACTATAGCCTACTGCAGAATGATAATAATAATAATAATAATAATAATAATAATAATAATAATAATAATAATAATAATAATAATAATAAAAAAATATATATAATAATAATAATAATAATAATAATAATAATAATAATAATTCAGACATTATCAAGGTTATGAAGTTTGCTGTGTATCACTCCACGCCTCTGAAGAGTAGCCAGTGTGACTGACATACAGAGCAGCCAATAGAAATCAGGGGCGTGCCCAAAACAAATGCTGAAACCTGAAACATCACTGAAAATGGGGGTTTAGTATTTCCAAAACCAGAGCCAGAAAGTGTAACATTTTCTCATTTAGTTTTGGATTTACATGTTTACATTAACATCTTTGTTTTTAGGCTGCAAGCTCTATAGCTGCCCAGCCAATAGGAGTGGAGAGGAGGGGCGGAGACAGCAGTGATTCTGTCTTTGTTACGTAGAGAGAGGCAAGCAGCTTGACAGAGTGCTCAGAGTTATTCAGCTCTACTAGTTTAAGTGCTGATTGTAACTATTAAAGATTCTAGTTTGTCATAAATATTAGATCTGCACAGGGTGTTTAGTGCTGGACCTGTGAACAAGCTTGAGTCTTAACCACAGAAGCTCGATAGCGTTCACAAACAGACTCCTCTCCTCAATGATAATCTGTGGGGTTTGACTCGATAGCGTTCACAAACAGGCTCCTCTCCTCAATGATAATCTATGGGGTTTGACTCGATAGCGTTCACAAACAGGCCCCTCTCCTCAATGATAATCTATGGGGTTTGACTCGATAGCGTTCACAAACAGGATCCTCTCCTCAATGATAATCTATGGGGTTTGATTTGAAAACGTTCACAAACAGGCTCCTCTCCTCAATGATAATCTATGGGGTTTGACTCGATAGCGTTCACAAACAGGATCCTCAATCATCTCAATCACAGACTGAGTCTTCATTGCATTGCTCTTTCTCACTGTAAACCACATACCATTGACCAGTATCACTTCTCATCTCAATCACAGACTGTGTCTTCATTGCATTGCTCTTTCTCACTGTAAACCACATACCATTGACCAGTATCACTTCTCATCTCAATCACAGACTGTGTCTTCATTGCATTGCTCTTTCTCACTGTAAACCACATACCATTGACCAGTATCACTTCTCATCTCAATCACAGACTGTGTCTTCATTGCATTGCTCTTTCTCACTGTAAACCACATACCATTGACCAGTATCACTTCTCATCTCAATCACAGACTGTGTCTTCATTGCATTGCTCTTTCTCACTGTAAACCACATACCATTGACCAGTATCACTTCTCATCTCAATCACAGACTGTGTCTTCATTGCATTGCTCTTTCTCACTGTAAACCACATCCCATTGACCAGGATCACTTCTCATCTCAATCACAGACTGTGTCTTTATTGCATTGCTCTTTCTCACTGTAAACCACATCCCATTGACCAGTATCACTTCTCATCTCAATCACAGACTGTGTCTTCATTGCATTGCTCTTTCTCACTGTAAACCACATCCCATTGACCAGTATCACTTCTCATCTATATCACAGACTGTGTCTTCATTGCATTGCTCTTTCTCACTGTAAACCACATACCACTGACCAGTATCACTTCTCATCTCAATCACAGACTGTGTCTTCATTGCATTGCTCTTTCTCACTGTAAACCACATCCCATTGACCAGTATCACTTCTCATCTCTATCACAGACTGTGTCTTCATTGCATTGCTCTTTCTCACTGTAAACCACATACCACTGACCAGTATCACTTCTCATCTCAATCACAGACTGTGTCTTCATTGCATTGCTCTTTCTCACTGTAAACCACATACCATTGACCAGTATCACTTCTCATCTCAATCACAGACTGTGTCTTCATTGCATTGCTCTTTCTCACTGTAAACCACATCCCATTGACCAGTATCACTTCTCATTTCAATCACAGACTGTGTCTTCATTGCATTGCTCTTTCTCACTGTAAACCACATCCCATTGACCAGTATCACTTCTCATTTCAATCACAGACTGTGTCTTCCTCATTACATTGCTCATTAACAAACCAAGTCCGTAAGCTCTGGCTTTTCTGTTCCGTACCACATCATGGATCGTTATCGCTGTGTTCCCTGTTTTACAACATGCGCAATAATCCTTCCACTACCAGTGTACTAGAGTGTCCATTTTGAATAGAGCTTTGAAACACACTTTAAAGTTATAAGTGTAAAAAGTTGTCAGGATTTTAACAATGAAAAGAATAATTACAGGTACGTATTTAAACAGTTGTAGCAGCACGCGGGGACAGGTGACGCTAGATCATTTAGAACCACACTACTTACTGTTGAAGAGAGCTGTTCTATTAACTAGTGTAAATTTAAACACACAGATTTAGAGTCTGCTTACCTGCTTTCACTTTCACCTGCACTCTGTCTTCGTGCTTCAGTTCAGCTCTTTAAGAATAAATAGAAACAGCTTTTTAAACTGCATCCGTACTACTGAGTTTAGATATGAGAAGTGTATTCTAAAGATTTACACACTCTGTAAAGAACTTCCCATCTGTTTGATATGAGCTTCCTAGGCTGAAGTAGCCTGTCTAAAGCTAAAGTACAGGTCAAAGTACAATTCCTGGTTTTATTGTACCGTTACCTGAGAAACAGCCCTTGAGGAACACGCCCACACACTGTCTGCCAGTGAAAGAATGTGTACCTGGTTCAGACACGCCTCATAAAACAAACCAACACATGATCCTTTTCACAGAACTGGAGCTCATGAGTGAGTTAAAGATATGTGTAAATGTGTAACACAGACACAAATCCTAAATAGTGATAACCTGGCATATGCATTCCCATTGAGATTACAGGAGAGTGGAAAAGAGAAGGACGTGGAGGGGAGAGAGAGAGGGAAGGCGACAGAGGGTGGAAGAGCATGGATGGGAGATGGGTTTGAGGGAGAGGAGAACACTGAATGAAACAGGGAGGGGAGAAGAGAGAAGGAGAGGTTAGGGTTTGAAGAGAGAAGGAGAGGTTAGGGTTAGAAGAGAGAAGGACAGGTTAGGGTTAGAAGAGAGAAGGGGAGGTTATTGTTAGAAGAGAGAAGGAGAGGTTAGGGTTAGAAGAGAGAAGGAGAGGTTAGGGTTTGAAGAGAGAAGGAAAGGTTAGGGTTTGAAGAGAGAAGGAGAGGTTATGGTTAGAAGAGAGAAGTAGAGGTTAGGGTTAGGGTTAGAAGATAGAAGGAGAGGTTAGGGTTTGAAGAGAGAATGAGAGGGAAAGACAGATCCGGATTCCTAAACTCTTAAAATGTTGTTCTAAAGAATGCTCATGCCAAAGTGTAACAGAGAGGTGCAGGAAAGTGAACTGAAGGTGTTAAACGCTATGGGTTAATATTACTGCACATGTGGTCTCTGTTCTCAAAATAAGCTTGAGACAGCAGTGCCTAGTAACCAACTACCTGAAAAGAAATGAATGAGAGCTAGAGGAGGATATGAAACAACTGCACCGTATCTCAGGGAAATAGACGTTAATCACAGAAACTATCAACAGTGTCCTGAGGAGATAGGATGGAGGATCGTAAAATAGGCTGTAAAATAATCTGTAAATAAGTTGTTGTAACAGGGCGAGGTGCCCTGTACATTGTTTTGTTTATTTTATTTTAGAACAGAGTCCCCTCCGCCCATGTGCAGTGTATTTTGTATTTGTTTTGTTTTATGATTTGTTTTATTATATTTAAATGTATGACAGCGAGCGCCGCAGGATTTATTATTTATGTAAAGATGACGGCGTACTGCCGTGTTATTGTTTTGTTTATTTTTAAAACATGTCCTGGCAGAGGCGAGATCGGTGCTCGTCCTCTGCCAGGAGTAATGAAAAAAAACTTGCTCTCGAGCTCGGTGTGGGTGTTAGGAGCGAGAGTGGAGAGAGCGAGGACAGAAACGAAACTTAAAAAGAAAACGTAAAGAAAGATTCCAGGAACAGTGACAGCAACTGCCCAGCCTGACCTGGGATCGTATTATTTATTGTTTATTTTGTGTTCGAGATTTGTTTTTGTTTAACCTTTTTATTTTGCTCTGTGAGCAGTGTTTGTGTTTAAAATATTTATTTTATTTTTGGTTCTCTTTAATTAAAACGGCGCAAGCCTTTTGAACTGCAGTACCTGGTGTCAGTATTTTTTCCTGCTTCTGCCGTGACGTCACCGCTCGTCATTCCTGTCACACGTGGTGTCAGAGTGGGATCGCAGCGCCTCCTAGACGCAGGCAGAAGAGGGTACTGCAGCTTTTTAGTTTTCTTCGTTTTTCTGATTGTGTGGAGGGAGAAAAGAAGAGTGAAGAGGAGGATGGGAGGAAGGAAGAGCTGCAGAAAGCAGCAAAAGCAGCGGCAACAGCTGCCACCAGGGGATGTGGTGGTAGATGAGTGGTGCCCTGGTTGTGGGGAGTTTGGGCACACCGTAAACATCTGCCCCACCCAATACCAGGGAGAGGAATGGGCTGCCCAAGCGAGCCAGGACCAGATACCCAGGGGGAGACCCCAGAAGCGGGAGCTACCAGCCGCGGCCACCAAGCGGGAGAGAAGCTGGGATGCCATCCTCCGGGTGGTCATGCATGACTGCTGGTGCCCTATCTACGGTGAGCGGGGGCATTCTCCACTCAACTCCCCTCTCCTGTCAGAGGGGTGCCTGCTACGTCCATTCCCACCAGCAGAGGGAGAGTGCCTGCTGGTCCCATCACCACCTGAGAGAGGAGACACGGACCTGGAGAGGGAGTCGGTGCGTCCGCAGCCCAAGAGGGAGGAGACTGAGCGTCCACAGCCCAAGAGGGAGGAGTCGGTGCGTCCACAGCCCAAAAGGGAGGAGGCCGAGCATCCACAGCCCAAGAGGGAGGAGCTGGTGCGTCCACAGCCCAAAAGGGAGGAGCCCGAACATCCTGCACCTAAAAGGGAGGAGCCAGAACGTCCACAGCCCAAGAGGGGAGAGTCGGTGCGTCCACAGCCCAAGAGGGGGGAGTCGGTGCGTCCACAGCCCAAGAAGGGGGAGTCGGTACGTCCACAGCCCAAAAGGGGGAAGGCCGAACATCCACAGCCCAGGTATCCACCAGCAGAGGGAGAGTTCCTGCTGGTTCCACCTCCGCCGCCCTGGGAGGACTGTGTGTCGCTCCCGCCTCCGCCAGCAGAGGGTGAGTTCCTGCTGGTGCCACCTCCACCTCCATGGGAGGACGATTTGTCGCTCCCACCACCACCAACAGAGGGAGCATGCCTGCTGGTTCTGCTTCCACCACCGCCAGCAGAGGGAACATGCCTGCTGGTTTCCCTGCTGCAGCCAGAAGGGGAGGAGCCCCTGCCGCCTTTGCAGCCAGAAGGGGAGGAGCCCCTGCCGCCTTTGCAGCCAGAAGGGGAGGAGCCCCTGCCGCCTTGGCCGCCAGAAGAGGAGGAGCCCCTGCCGCCTTGGCCGCTAGAAGAGAAGGAGCCCCTGCCGCCTTTACCGTCAAGAGGAGAGGAGCAGGAGCTACCTCTACCTCCACCACCACCACCATTGGGGGAAGTGGAGCTCCTGCTGTCGCCTTCATGGCCAGGGGCTCCCCTCTCGCCATCACCATCGCCGGGGCCGGCCTGCTGCTTGGCATCACCAGGGGTTGCCTGTGTCTCCCTTGCTTCTCCTAGGGTTGCTGCCGGTCCTGTGTCGCCTCCCGAGGGTCCGCTGCTGCTACCGTCGCCTCCCGAGGGTCCGCTGCTGCTGCCGTTGCCTCCCGAGGGTCCGCTGCTGCTGCCGTCGCCTGGGGTCGCCAGGGATCCTGCCTCGCCTGGGGTCGCCAGGGATCCTGCTTCACCTGGGGTCGTCGAGGGTCCGGCTTCGCCTAGGGTCGCCGGGGACCCTGCTTTGCCTGGGGTCACTACACTATGGCCGGAGCCCCACGGAGGGGAACTGACGGCCACGAAGAAAGGGGGGGGGGGGGGGTCAGGAGACCGGCTCGCCCAGCCACACTTTCGCGGCAGGATAGAGTGTGGCGGGAGCCCCGGAAGAGGGCCACCCCCCAGAAACAACTTGCTTCCCCCTCTTCCGGGACTTTGAGACTGAGGGGGGAGGTGGCCGTTGGGGCCATGTGTGCGTTGCACAAGGGGGGGGGATATGTAACAGGGCGAGGTGCCCTGTACATTGTTTTGTTTATTTTATTTTAGAAATATAATAAAACAAATCATAAAACAAAACAAATACAAAATACACTGCACATGGGTGTATTTTGTATTTGTTTTGTTTTATGATTTGTTTTATTATATTTAAATGTATGACGGCGAGCGCCGTAGAATTTATTATTTATGTAAAGATGACGGCGTACTGCCGTGTTATTGTTTTGTTTATTTTTAAAACATGTCCTGGCAGAGGCGAGATCGGTGCTCGTCCTCTGCCAGGAGTAATGAAAAAAAACTTGTGCAGAAGGTGGCCATCTCCCGAATTAACTGAGTGATTAATTTTGTTGCTAATCGGGAGATCGTCACCTGAATATAAAAAGCCTGTAGCTCTCCAGCTCGGTGTGGGTGAGCGAGGAGAGAAACGAAACTTAAAAAGAAAACGTAAAGAAAGATTCCAGGAACAGTGACAGCAACTGCCCAGCCTGACCTGGGATCGTATTATTTATTGTTTATTTTGTGTTCGAGATTTGTTTTTGTTTAACCTTTTTATTTTGCTCTGTGAGCACAGTGTTTGTGTTTAAAATATTTATTTTAGGGGCTCCCGAGTGGCGCATCCAGTAAAGGCGCTCCGCGCAGGATGTGCTCTATAGCCTGGAGATCGCAGGTTCGAATCCAGGCTATGTCACAGCTGACCGTGACCGGGAGTTCCTAGGGGGCGGCGCAGAATTGGCTGTGCGCTGCCCGGGTAGGTCGGCAGGGGAATCCACGGCTCACCGCGCATCAGCGACCCCTGTGGCCAATAGGGCGCCTGTGGCTCTGCAGCGGAGCCGCCAGATCTGTGTTGTCCTCCGGCACTATAGGTCTGGTGGCATTGCTGTGGATCTGCAGTGCGAAAAATGACGGCTTGGCAGGAGCACGTTTCGGAGGACGCGTGTTCCAGCCTCCGTTTCCTGAGTCGGCGCGGGGGTTGTGAGCGGTGAGCCGGGGATACAGATAATAATTGGGCATGCTAAATTGGGGTGAAAATCGGGGTAAAATAATTGGCGACGACTAAATTAAAAAAAATATATATATATATATATTTTATTTTTGGTTCTTTTAATTCAAACGGCGCAAGCCTTTTGAACTGAAGTACCTGGTGTCAGTATTTTTTTCCTGCTTCTGCTGAAGAAGGAGTTTAGATCATAAGGTCACGTAGTGAGAGGGTGTGTAAGAAGTGAGTGAGGAATAGGTTAGTGAGCAGCCGTAGAAGAGGAGCAGCGATAGAAGACCATCTGTTCCAGTGCCTCTCTGTGTCTCTGTGTGTCTTTATGCCTCTATGTGTCTCTATGCCTCTCTGTGTGTCTCTATGCCTCTCTGTGTGTCTGCGTTAGGTTGTTATCGTGTCAACAGATATGTTTCATTATTATTAATGGTATGTGTGACTTTCAAAGATAAGTAAAAACAACAAAAGAAATCACCAGGCCTACATATTAACAGTAACACAACCTCAAAGCCCTGCACAGTGGCGATTCTAGAGGATAGCACACCAAGGGGCACCACTTCATTATGGAGGGGCATGCCTTTTTTTGTGTCTACAGTGTTTTCCACATACAATAAAATGCCCCACAAAAACAAATATGTAGATTAAAAAGAATAACCTGAAGCAAAACACCATGAAATGATGTGAAGAACACACAATGTGAACCTTCCTGCAATTGAGTGAACCCCCTACTGCAGTATAAACCTGGACACATATAGCACTGCTATTAAATGAATAGCAATATAGTACAAAGTGCAATACATATATACACAAATATATATTGTGGCAGAGTAGGGGGAGGAAGAGGAAAAGATGTAGTCCTGGAGGAAACAGCAGGACTACATTACCCAGAAGGCAACAGGACTGCAGAGGAAATGGGAAGCACCAGAGACCAATTAAGCCCTGCATAAGAGCAGGGGAAGCCCTGCAGTCAGGGCTGATGGAGTAGCAGCCGTAGGCAGACTGGCTGAAGAAGCACAAACCAGCTGCTGAAGAGCCCTGAAGAAGGCACTGTGTGTGAACTGTGTGTTTAAAAAGGGGCTTGGTTTGACTGGTAAACGGCTTAGCCGTCCAGCCATAGTTAGTTGCAGGAGGAAGTTTTAGTTAGTGCTCCGAAAAGGAGTTTGGTTTTTGTTTTGTTTATTTTCTTTGTTATTGTAAATAATAAAAGTGCTAAAGTACCTTTCTGTGTCTGGCTCTGTGTGTTAAAAGTGTGAAAAGTAAACCTCAGCAGGTAGACTGCATTTACAATATGCGTGTGTGTGTGTGTGTGTGTGTGTGTGTGTGTGTGTGTGTGTGTGTGTGTGTGTGTGTGTGTGTGTGTGTGTGTGTGTGTGTGTGTGTGTGTATATATATATGGGCATTTCCATGCTAATTGAAACTTTACACATGTGTAAATGTTTGAGTAAATTAACAAGTTGCATCTTGATTTCTTTGAGATTTAATATTAAAATGAGATAACACACAGTGGAAATATAGTGTAGATAAATTTGTCTGAAAAAGCTAAGTTGAAGAAATGTTATCTGGACATGGAAGTGTATAGTATTTCTCTCAAGTGTGATCTAAACATAACATGGCAAAACATGATGACTTACAGGGTGTTTAAACAATATTGTCACATTTATGTCTAATTCAATTGATTATTCTAATCCAGAAAGCTTAAAATATTATCGTGTGTTTTTATCACTGTAGGATATATTGTAGCATATATTTTTAAATGTGCTATGTTCATATCAGTGTCTGCCACACTGTTACGAACATGAGTTATTATTTCAGCTCTTTAGGAAGGAATAATACTTTGTTTTCCTTTTTGGGAGCCAACTTATATTAAATGTGTTTTTTGGGTGAGGCAGGATTTTGTTAATCACTAATAAAGGTTTTTAATCTTGTGTCCTGAAATCTGTTCACTCATTTATACATTTGCAACAACTAGGCAGTCGGTTACAGTAAATCAAAACAGTGCCATTCATTATCCGGGACTTTGACCCATGCCCTTTGACTTCTGACTGGTATCTGTCCTTCATGTTGTGATTGTGGTTTGGAACTATCACTTACTTGCTGAAGTGTATCATTATTTAGTGGATTACATCTTCCATCTCTCTGGATTAATAAAGAAGGGACAGATTGATCAGCGTGTGTTTCAGTATATCTTGTAAAAAAGCCGTGTGGATGGAAGCTTATGCCTTTCCATGTAACCATGGTAGTAATAATAATAATCCACTTGTAGGCAAAACGTATCTTCTGCCTTCATCTATCCTATTAGTTTCTGTTATGCAGCGTTGTTGTTTAAATTACACATTTTATATTATTGTTTGATAAGCACTGTAAGTCTGTGATGGAGAAACATAGGGTAGGGCGGGGTAAGAGGCCTTTTTGTCCTGGTGCTAACAGGGAATGATGTAATCAGAAGTGACTGCCGCCCTCTAAACGAACCTGCTACCAGTTTTTGCAGCTCAACAGACAACCACATGTGAGAATTTCTTAAACTTTTTACTCTTATAAATTTTTTTTTTCAATTTGGTTGCATGGTGTAAACACTGTGAGGCCTGCAGGTTTAAGAAGGTATATTAAAATTGAACTATTGGCTTCATGATAATGTTGTGTTTGTGTAGGTGCTAGTTATGCACAGGCCTTAAAACAATGAAAACAAAATGTCTGCCTTTTGGGTGAGAGGCCTCCCCCTACTGTTTGGGGTAAGAAGCCTATGGAGGCCTCTTACCCCATGATGAAGTAAATTGCAAGCTAGGAGGGTTTTAAGAAAATATGCATATTACTAAGAGAAGTTTATTGAGCCCTCCCCAAATTCTACAATGACTCTCTAGCTGGGCCCTAATGGAAGTTTGTCAAGGGCGGCTATAGCACAGTCTTAGCTTGTGATGTAGTTTGAATGAAAAAAGTGTGTACAATGAAAAAGTTAAAAAGCTACAGAATTGTAATAAATGAGATTGTTCAATACTAAGTAGCCTTTATTATTATTATTATTATTATTATTATTATTATTATTATTATTATTATTATTATTATTATTATTATTATTAGCTCCAATCTGATCTTGGTATTTTCGTCTCCAAGATTAAAATCTTTATACATTTTGACTTTCTTTAATAAAAGTAGCATTTCAAACTCTCCCACCTCTCGGTTGGATGATGAAAGATTCTTAATTCATAGTCACAGTAGTGTCACAATGGTAGCACTCAAAAGCTATACTGTTAGTCATTGATTTTATTTGTATTTCTCCTCCAGATTCAGCACTATGCCTTGAACGCACCTCAGAAAACCCATCAGAGCATCATCATATATGCAGGAATATTTAAAAATTAGCCCTTCTTTTTGGTGTTATTGGAATTAAAATGTTGTTAATAAAAGATCATTCAATTGTTAAAACATTTGAGTGACGTGTGTTTCTGAGTGCACATATATTGGAGTGGCGTGTGGGGGTAAGAAGTACCCCTTCTCAGAAATGTGATTTTTGTTTTTTTGTGCATTTATGATATCACTAGAGATACCTGCTTATACTCAGCTATGGAGGTTTATTTAGAACATAAAAAGGATTGAAATGTACATTTGTTTATATGACAGATATTGAATTTTCCTTAAGGGGGGCTCCTTACCTCACCCTACTCTAATTCTCTCTCTGACTGTAGTAAGAAACGCTGTTTAAACTTCACTCAGCCAGAAAGTGGTTCCCCACCCACAGTAGCTTCAAAAATGAAACTGCAAACTAAAAACTGATTCACTTTCTTTTCGTAAATGGACAGATAAAACTACCTCATAACTGAATGTTTATTCAATCTGTGTGTGTCTGCTTGTCAGGGATCGGGGAATAGCATAAGAATGAAATCTGTATTTATACATTTGTTGTTGTTTTTTTGAGTGCGATATATCATTTTGGGTAAAGTGAACTTGCATCTTTTAAGTATTCTTTGCTAATGAAAATGCTTCTACATACAGGATTTGTGAGTTTTAAGATTGTTAACAATTAGTGATAGACATGGTGCTCACCATTGGATTGAAGGAGCTCAGGTGATGCAGGTCTGCTTGTTCTCTGTGGCAGGCTGCTGTCTGTATGGGAAGGCAATAAAAAGACACAAGGATAATCAAGAACAATATTTTTATGAAGTGATTAACACAGACATACATGCTTATTCCTCAGTGCGCCTTGTGTTTCCATTGAGTTTATATTCAATATGAATCTAATTGTGTCTAACACAGTAATTTCATAGCTGCTCAGTTCTGGTGGGATTTAGCCCAGACACTAGGCAGAGCAGT
Organism: Acipenser ruthenus; assembly: GCF_902713425.1. Lineage (NCBI taxonomy): Eukaryota > Metazoa > Chordata > Actinopteri > Acipenseriformes > Acipenseridae > Acipenser > Acipenser ruthenus. The sequence continues at coordinate 7,207,856 of NC_081239.1, read as the reverse complement.
GAGAGGATGCAAGCATCCGAATCCACCAGGTTAAACACATCAACAACGTTAAGAAATAGAGCCGTCCTGACACAGGGAGTAAAAATAGAAACAAAAAGAAAGAAATGCCAAACCGTAAATGTATTGAATCATTATTATTATTATTATTATTATTATTATTATTATTATTATTATTAAACTCAATGTAAAAGTAGCAATACGTATATAACACAATAAGGCTACTTAAACTAAATAGTCGCAAATGATACACCCAGGAGTGAACTGAAATGAGCTATCTGCTTAAGAAAATGAAATAAATAAAAGAGCTGCCAGTGACAGGATGGATATGCTGTTTAAATAGCCATTAAAACAGCCTGTATTTAAATAGTTTAATTAGTCTTGTCAATTATTTAACAATGTGTCCCGGTTTTCAGATTTGAAAATCTGGTCACCCGATTTATTAGATATTAGGTTTAGATGTCATATTGATTTGCTGTTGTTCATTTAGATATTAGGTTTAGACATCATGTTATTTGTTATTATGAAATGGGTAGAAACAATTGGTGAAAATACTAGATTCTCCCTAGCCATTAGATATCTGGTGATAACACAACAGTGCAGAACTTCTTTCTGTGAAGTGGCCTCATCACAGTGAATAAAATCGATACGCCAACTGCACCTGTACGCCTGGGTAAACAAAACCACTCGAGTCAGTCAGCATGACAGCGATCCCTGAGATTAACTACAACACCACTCGAGTCAGCATGATAGCAATCCCTGAGATTAACTACAACACCACTCGAGTCAGCATGACAGCAATCCCTGAGATTAACTACAACACCACTCGAGTCAGCATGACAGCAATCCCTGAGATTAACTACAAAACCACTCGAGTCATCATGACAGCAATCCCTGAGATTAACTACAACACCACTCGAGTCAATCAGCATGACAGCAATCCCTGAGATTAACTACAACACCACTCGAGTCAGCATGACAGCAATCCCTGAGATTAACTACAACACCACTCGAGTCAGTCAGCATGACAGCAATCCCTGAGATTAACTACAACACCACTCGAGTCAGCATGACAGCAATCCCTGAGATTAACTACAACACCACTCGAGTCAGTCAGCATGACAGCAATCCCTGAGATTAACTACAACACCACTCGAGTCAGCATGACAGCAATCCCTGAGATTAACTACAACACCACTCGAGTCAGCATGACAGCAATCCCTGAGATTAACTACAACACCACTCGAGTCAGTCAGCATGACAGCAACCCCTGAGATTAATTACAACACCACTCGAGTCAGTCAGCATGACAGCAATCCCTGAGATTAACTACAACACCACTCGAGTCAGCATGACAGCAATCCCTGAGATTAACTACAACACCACTCGAGTCAGTCAGCATGACAGCAACCCCTGAGATTAATTACAACACCACTCGAGTCAGCATGACAGCAATCCCTGAGATTAACTACAACACCACTCGAGTCAGCATGACAGCAATCCCTGAGATTAACTACAACACCACTCGAGTCAGTCAGCATGACAGCAATCCCTGAGATTAACCACAACACCACTCGAGTCAGCATGACAGCAATCCCTGAGATTAACTACAACACCACTCGAGTCAGTCAGCATGACAGCAACCCCTGAGATTAATTACAACACCACTCGAGTCAGCATGACAGCAATCCCTGAGATTAACTACAACACCACTCGAGTCAGTCAGCATGACAGCAACCCCTGAGATTAATTACAACACCACTCGAGTCAGTCAGCATGACAGCTATCCCTGAGATTAACTACAACACCACTCGAGTCAGCATGACAGCAATCCCTGAGATTAACTACAAAAGAAAATGTCAGCATCTCGCCATACTGAGGTAAATGAAGCAGATTTAGACAACCTAGAAATGAATACAACTGAGGGAAACACCAAGCACCAGACAGAATGGGCTATGAAAATTTTCCGTGGCTGGCTAACTGAAAAGAACATTGACATTGATTTAAACAAAACATCACAACAGCAGCACCGCCATCTACTGGACAAAACCCAGACATACACGTTGAAACAATGATCCAGTTCAATATCTACAAAGACTAAACAAGAAACTATTATCGAAGTCCCCGAAAAAGAAAATATTATACAAAATGGTTTGAAATCAATGTTTAATTGTTAATCTAACAATGTTAGATACTGTGGAACTACTTCTCTCAGTGGAAGGGGAGACACATAACAAATATTAAAATAAAGTTTAAAGTCTTCTTCATTTATCAACAACACACTCACAGACCCATTTAATAATAGCAATAATACACTCCAGGGTATGTGTGTTATCATGAATATATCACCACTTCCTGGGCAGCTGAAGGACTCCACTTCGTCTAGTGCCTCACAACGCACCCAAGGCGTGGCGATATTACCTCATTCCTTTGTTGCTATTTTGTATTCACATTTTTATAAGTACTAAACTGTAGTGGTGTGCTCAGCAAGTGACAGCACAGTCATTTATTATAGAACAAATATAGAGAGAGGCATTCATAGATTACTTGTTTAATCATTCTGATTATGTGTTTAATATATTCGATTTCACTTCCAGGACCATGGCTATTTTCTATTAACACAACCATTGTTATAACTGATTTTAAATACACACACACACTTTATATATATATATATATATATATACACAGTATATATATATATATATATATATATATATATATATATATATATATATATATATATATATATAGCGGTTAGATGTCACAGTCCTTTGTTGTCACTGTATTGATTTAGATATTCAGGTTGGATACCTCGGGATCCTTATTGAGAAGCCAGCGGAACTCCAGTGTTTCTCCAACCCAGCGAAGGAAGCGTTTGTCCCGGATAACCACTCCCGTGATGAGCGGCGCTGCCATGACAACCTATGACATCACCCACTATGCTCAGAATACTTTAATAATAATATTTTTATATAGCACCTTTCATAGTGGCCCACCATCACAAAGCGCTTTAACAGGTAGGCTGTGAACTGTCACTTCCAATAGGACATTGATTTAACATCTCATCCACAGGTCACACAGCGAGTCAGGCAGTGGCAGTGGTGGGATGTGAACCCGTGACCTTCTGGTTACAAGGGATTTTAACCACTGAACCACACGGCCTCCTCCTCAGTCTTTTTTTTGTAATACAGTATAACGTGTTATTGTTTACACAAAATAACATCAATAAGATTATCAGCTCAGCTGCTAGTGTGTACTAAACACAATCTCAAATATCAGTGAATAGATACAGAGACAAGCCGTGGCACCAGCAAGAGGTTCAAATGAAAGCGCCAGTTAACGTTTAAATAAATACATAAATAAAAAAAATTACGACATGAAACAAAAATACATGTGGGTATATTTTAATCAAAAGTCCACACATCAATAATTCTGAGTATTTATCCAAATAATCTCACAGCGAATTCTTTCCAAATGAATCATTTCTGTTTCCCCCGAGTGCTAAATAATGTGGCGTTATAGTTTCTTAACACATGTAGCGTTTCACGCAGTAAGCAGAAGAGAAGGAGACAACACGCTGCTTTCAGGTTCAAAGCTTTATTTAAGATGCTATCTCTCTACACGCTTCGCAGCTTAACCTGGAACAACAACAAACATTGCGTGCAACGCCCCCTTTTATAACTCAGCTCCGCCCCTTTATGCTAATCGAGTGCCGGAGCGAACAGCTATCCCATTGGTCCCCAGCCGCAAACCAGGACCAATGGGCACACACAACTAACAGCCAATGACAGGGAGCAGGGCGCACCCTGCGTGCAGGACAGCTCGCACAGCCACAGAGACAGAGCGAACCCGCAGCTACAGGGAATACAGACGAGGGGAGGAACACAATACAGCGGTAATAACAGCACCCAGACAGGGGAGACAAGAGCGAATACACAACACGAAACACAAACACACGGACCGCTACAACACTACTGGATTTTACAAATCACCTATGCGAGTCTGCACCTCAAACACTTCGAAATATCATTTTACATTAATACGGCAGTTAGTATATAAATCCATTTCTAAAACGGGTCGCATTTCGTAATATAAATACGTATGAGCTACCAAAACGTATTTTTGTTTCGTGTCGTTATTAATGTATTTATTTATTTATTTATTTATTTATTTGTAATCCAGCCTTACATTTTAACTTCTTGAAGTTACCACAGCGTGTCTATGTATGAATTACTGACGAGTAATATTGAGATTTGATTACACTAGCAGATTAACTGATAATGTATGGATGTTATTTTGTGAAAACAATAAAATATTAATATTAAAAAAAGAAACATTACAACATTTTATAAATAAATAAATTATACATCAGACTAGCACATTCGTTTACTCTTAATATCATAACAAATATACTTATTATAAATACGCACCTTCTTTTATTTGTTGGAAAACGGCCTGGAATTGAAGTAAAGTGCTTTTTAATACAGTGCTATTTGAATATTTAAAATATGGTTATCTTCAAAATTAAAATATCAGCAACGGTGTGTTAATTAAACGAAGCGCCTGACGCCGCTCGGAACTTTGGCATTTTTAAATCCTAACGGTCTCTGCTCAGCGGAGTGGAATGTTCAGGAGCCGGTTGCCTAGCAGCGTCTCCGCCTCCTTCTCTGCCCCGCCCCCTCTCTCCCTCTCTCGTTGCTCCAGCTAGTTCACATTCAGCTTCCTTAGATTATATAGCGCCATTCTTTACTAACTTTTACAAATGAGCTTATTGGAGGCTTTGTGTTTTTAAGATGGTTCAGGTGCAGTCCGGGCAGACTGACTGCAGCATCATTACAGTATACCGCACTGCGCTCGGCTTTGTGTGGAGGCTGATACACAAAATAATGTTAAAGAAATCACATGTATTGCTTTTTAATGCTAAATATGTATCTGGTATTCTAAGTATTACCTACAATTAATAATTCAGCTATATTCATATTCAGAATGTGATACAGTATTAAGACAGGGTCCAGTATTATAAATAAATAAACACGCTTTAAGAGAAACAGCAGTGATGTTTATTGACCATTCCCAACCATTCTCTATATGCTTCTACATTGTGGTTGCAATCCACAGGGACAAGGGACTCAGTGATGTTAAATAAAAAACTAGAGTCCACAATTAACCAATAGTAGCGGGTGGGACACTAGGACCATGCAGAATGCGGTTGTTGAGAACGCCGATGCTTTCTCAAGACAGTATGTTGAACATGCACCTTGCTTTGTGGAGGATGTTGTTCCTGTGACGGGTGTCCCTATGGAACTGCAGCAGCACATTCAAGGGGATCAGACCAGGGATGCTGGGCAGGGGGTAGCAGCGCAGGAGGCCATCGTGGCACCCCCAGTGCGTCCGAGGAGCAGTCTTGTTTTGTTGCAGACCTCCGATCCAGTTATAGGACTTTTCTTGAATTTCTGGAAGCAAAGGAAGCATCCAGATCACGATGAGAGAGAAAAATTGTCAGGGGAGGTACTGGAGTTATTCCGTCAGTGGGATAGGATCTTGGTAGAAGATGGCGTACTCTATCGTTGCATTTATACACCTGATGGAGGAAAGGAGCTTCATCAGCTTCTTTTGCCTGCAGCACTCCATCAAGAAGTACTCACAAGTCTCCATGATGACCATGGCCACCAGGGGGCAGAACGCACCAGGAGTTTGGTGCATCGCCGATGCGATTGGCCGGGTATGACCCCGACAGTAGAGCAGTGGTGTAAAAACTGTGAGCGGTGGACTTTTTCAAAAGCCGTACAGCCAAAAGTACATAGCTTTATGGGCCATCTGGTGACATTCCAGCTGTAGACTTTACTGTTTTGGAGCCTTCCAGTGATGGAAGAGAGAATGTCTTAATCATGACTGATGTATTTTCTAAATACACACAGATCCACTCCAAGGCAGGCACCACACAATATAGAAAAGAAGGGGTGAGAAATGTATTGCCTGCGTTCAGTACCTTACACTTTCCTCTGCCACTCCTCCTATTTGGAACTGCAAACACAAGTCAAAAAGGAAGTTAGAAAGGCCAAGCTGCTAGTCTGTGATGGTTGATTCTAGTGTGTGCAGAGCTGCTAGTCTGTGATGGTTGATTCTAATGTGTGCAGAGCTGCTAGTCTGTGATGGATTTTATATTTGGATCACAGTTAATAAAGGTGACCAGTAGATGGCAGAAAGGATCCTATTATTTTTTTTTAATCCAGTGCAGTCCAGCAATCCAGTTTATTATTGTACATTAATAATACCGCTGTTAGATTTCTGTGGTGTAATTATGTTTCCATTTCTAATGTGGTCCTTGTTAGTGTAAGTGACATTTCCTTGTTCATTTGTGTCAGTCTGAACCCCTTCTATACATTTCAGCTTCAGCCCTTGGGTTCCAATACAACTACAAACTAAAGTTAACAAACAAGGATTATTATTGTTTCATGTTACTGTTTGCATCATTTCACCCTCATTCCATTAAAAATGCATATTATAGTAATCAAACTCCAGCAGTGTGCTTCTAAATGTGTTTCCAAAGGCTGTCCACATGAAGCACCCTGTAGTGGGATTTACCTCAACACCAGTTAAAACAGCAACACAAGGGCAGCCATGTTTTATATTAACCATCAACAGTGCAGACCGTGCATGACAAGGGAAATTATATATATATATATATATATATATATATATATATATATATATATATATATATATATATATATATATATATATAAAAATTACAGCTCTGGAAAAAATTAAGAGACCACTGCAAAATGATCAGTTTCTCTGGTTTTACTATTTATAGGTATGTGTTTGGGTAAAATTAACATTTTTGTTTTATTCTATAAACTACTGACAACATTTCTCCCAAATTCCAAATAAAAATATTGTCATTTAGAGCATTTATTTGCAGAAAATGACAACTGGTCAAAATAACAAAAAAAGATCCAGTGTTGTCAGACCTTGAATAATGCAAAGAAAATAAATTCATATTCATTTTTAAACAACACAATACTAATGTTTTAACTTAGGAAGAGTTCAGAAATCAATATTTGGTGGAATAACCCTGATTTTCAAGCACAGCTTTCATGCGTCTTGGCATGCTCTCCACCAGTCTTTCACATTGATGTTGGGTGACTTTATGCCACTCCTGGCGCAAAAATTCAAGCAGCTCGGCTTTGTTTGATGGCTTGTGACTATCCATCTTCCTCTTGATCACATTCCAGAGGTTTTCAATGGGGTTCAGGTCTGGAGATTAGGCTGGCCATGACAGGGTCTTAATCTGGTGGTCCTCCATTTTATAATTGAGAGTTTAGAGTTTTATCTAGATTGATTAGTTATCTTATAAAAACTATTTAATTGATGTTTTACACGATTGAGGATTTACTATGAACCCACATACACACTCTAGACACAAGGAATGTTTCATCAATAGTAGTATTGTATTCAGAGCACAAATATTAAACAGAAATCACAAAAGTCAGAAAGCCAATCTTAGTTTTCTAAGCATAACAGTCATAAAGTCAAAGCTCTCAGCCTGCGTTAAAGCATCTAGCAGGGCCAGTGAAATATGACACTGCTTACACTCACACACACACATACAGCCTAAACTGAAATGGTTCAGACAATCTTACAACAGATCACACTAAGCTTACTAATAGGAAATTGTTTAACGATATAGCAAGATTACTTTAAAATAAATTCATACAGCTATGAGGTAGATTACTTCAAGTTTCACATGCAAGGTGTGCAAACTAAACAATTAACAGTTCAATTGTATGTGAATGTGTTACAATTAATTAATTTAGTTTCATGCGAGAAAAATGCAACTGGAACTATACTGGCTTAGGTACAGCAGACTCAGACTTGTTTGTCTGATGAAAGTCTCTGTAAGTCTTATGGCAGTCCTCCAGCCAGGCCTCAGTCTCTCTGCATTTGGTTGTTTACTAGCTTGCCTTCCCTTTTTGGGTCGTGTTCTCAGTCAGAGTCCCGGAGTTGGCATAGCAGAGTGACAGCAATTAGTTTAGCAGTCAAAGTGCAGCACAACATGTTTAGTTTTGCTTGAATATTTATAACATTTCTCTATTCTAGGTAGCTATCTGCATTAGGTCATTTGTTCATCTTGCATCTTAAAACTCAGTCCTTTGATGTTTAATGTCCTTTTCCGCTAGGACATCGATGCTTTATGTCTTCCTCGCGTCAAACCGCTTCTTGTTGCCGCTGTGAAATATCTGTACAGAATTCAACTGTCCTTTCAGCCTAATCCAGTCCAGATGCCACCCAGCCCTGCTCGCCTAGTTCAGGGCTCACACAGTTCAGTGTATCTGCAGGAAAGGAGCCCTTTTTCTTCAAGACACAGAGATTTCATTAATCTGTCACATTTACATTTATAATACACTTTCATGTATTAATATCATATTCAGGGAATATTCACCACAAACAGCAGCATCTTCCCCTTTTTCAATGTCTCCCTTGGGTTTGTTCAGTTCCACTGCAGATCTGTATCTCAGGAATCACTGACAGTTTAAACAATGACAAACCTTTTAACATACTTTTAACGAAAACGTACAGGAAATCAAACTCAATTTCAATGACATCCTTTAAAAATAACTAAGCCTGCCTTTGGATGTACTGTATTGTCAATTTAATGATAGCTGTCACAAAGACGGTCGGAGTGGGTGGCGTCAGACCAGATGCAGGAAATAAATAAACAGAAAGATGGGGTTTGTTTAAGCTGAGCGCGTGATCGCGCTCACCATTTAATAAACCGAACAGAAAATAAAAAGGTTGTAACAAAAACACAGGACACGGCACTTGCGCCAAAATAAACAGACATACAAAATGACTAAACACTAAACAGACGGTGCAGGACAGACGAACAAACACGGTGAGTACAAACAAAACACTTTACTTTTAATGAGTTTAACTCTCCTCTCTCTCTCACCCGTTCTCCTCTTCCGAACACCCAACCCTGACTGCATGCTACGTGTCTCTATATATACTGTTGTGCTGGGATTCAATTACTAATTAATTATTCACTTGAATCCCAGCACGTGAATTAATTCTGTGCAACCCCGTGCTCACATATTACATTTAATCAGCACGTGAAGTGATTTGTGCTCTCCTCGTGCCTAAATACAAATCTACCTTTTTAAAATCACACGTGAAACACAGACCCGTTTATATCCCGTGTATCAATGACTATACACCAACATTAACACACGCACGCAACATACAACATATAACACACAAATGCACACAGGGGCGGGGCACATTGCCACATAGCATACTGATACCAAATACAAGCAAACAAGCCATATTTTGCCCAAAGGAATAAACAGCTAATGGTGATTCCACAAAAGCACCAGACCTGTTACTGTCAAACAGTCTGAGGCAACTTCATTCTGCAGATTGTTTAGATCAGTTACTCATAAACTGTATCAACTATGAATGTAATAATAATGGTAATGCTGTAGCATGTAGGTTTTGCAGATTTGAGTAAATGCACATTGCAAACTTATGTTTTACAGTACATTTATACAGCTCTACTAAAATGATAGGGCTCCAGTATACAACAAGCTGGGAGGTTCTCGGTACTTAAAGGGTACAGAAGGACCTTTTTATTTTATTGTGTTACATGTGAGCAGGAGGATGATGGGAAAGTTCTGAGAGGTCCATGCGGGTACGTGGGAAGCCATCTTGAGACAGTGAATGCAATTTAAAAGTTTAAAAAAGTGGTCAAAATGTAAAAAAAATTAAAGAATACACACACCTTCCGTAAACAGTTGTAGCAACACATGGGAACATGCGACACAATCAAATAAAAAGGTCCTTCTGTGCGCTTTAAACACTCAGCAGAGCAGGGAAAAGTTTGCACATCAGATAAAAAAAGGTTGTTTCAGCTTGTGCTTGCACTGGTGCAATAGCTTAGAGGCCATTCTAGTGAGATGAAGCACACACTGCTGCCACACCCAGGAACATATTCTTAGTTTTAGTTTCTTCTACTTTTGGTACAGTAATGGTATTTTAAAAATAGGATGTGTTTTTGGCATCTTTGTTTAATGTGTTCACAGAAACAAGCTTGGCATAAATCCTCACAGCATGATGAGTGAGATTAATTTCCAATGCAGTTCATTCTGAAAGAATGGGTCTGTCTCCTTCAGTTTGTCACGCTCCCTTTCTCAGTGTCTCTGGATTCAGGCTGGCTCTCACTCCTGGGGACCCCCTTCATTTACTGCAGGGTGAGAGAGAGAGAGAGACAAGGAATCAGTCAGCTCTCCACACACACAAACAAGCAGGGTGGAGAGGTGAGGGACTGGGAGAGGAGGGAGGCTGGCTCAAGTGTGAATTTGCTGGTGTGTTTTTAGTGTTCCTGACTGCCTAAAGCTCTCCCCACATTCAACACAGTGATACGGCTTCTCTCCAGTGTGAATGCGCTGGTGTTTTTTTAGTTTTCCTTTGTCAGTGAAGCTTTTCTCACATTCAAAACAGTGATATGGCTTCTCTCCAGTGTGAAATCGATGGTGTCTTTTTAGGTCTCCTGACGCATTGAAGCTCTTCCCACATTCAGTACATTGATACGGCTTCTCTCCAGTGTGAATTCGCTGGTGTTTGTTTAGTGTTCCTTTGTCAGTGAAGCTTTTCCCACATTGAACACAGTGATACGGCTTCTCTCCAGTGTGAATGTGTTGGTGTCTATTCAGGTTTCCTGACTCACTGAAGCTCTCCCCACATTCAGTACATTGATATGGCTTCTCTCCAGTGTGAATTCGCTGGTGTCTTTTTAGGCTTCCTAACTCACGGAAGCTCTTTCCACATTCAGTACAGTGATACGGCTTCTCTCCAGTGTGAATTAGCTGGTGATTTTTTAGGGCTCCTAACTTACGGAAGCTCTTTCCACATTCAGTACAGTGGTGCGGCTTCTCTCCAGTGTGAATTAGCTTGTGTTTTTTTAGGGCTCCTGACTCACGGAAGCTCTTTCCACATTCAGTACAGTGGTGTGGCTTCTCTCCAGTGTGAATTAGCTGGTGATTTTTTAGGGCTCCTAACTTACGGAAGCTCTTTCCACATTCAGTACATTGATATGGCTTCTCTCCAGTGTGAAGTCGCTGGTGTTTTTTTAGGCTTCCTGACACATTGAAGCTCTCCCCACATTCAGTACAGTGATATGGCTTCTCTCCAGTGTGAATTCGCTGGTGTGTTTTTAGGCTTCTTGGCCGGCTGAAGCTCTTCACACATTCATTACACTGATGTGATATCTTTGGCTGGGACATTTTTTCTGTATCCTTAAACAAGTCAATAGACTCTTCAATGTGGACAGGCTCCAGATCAGTCTCTTCCTCTTTAATGTGGACAGGCTCCAGTTCAGTCTCTTGTTTAATGTGGACAGGCTCCAGTTCAGTCTCTTCTTCTTTAATGTGGACAGGCTCCAGTTCAGTCTCCTCTTCTTTAATGTGGACAGGCTCCAGTTCAGTCTCTTCTTTAATGTGGACAGGCTCCAGTTCAGTCTCCTCTTCTTTAATGTGGACAGGCTCCAGTTCAGTCTCTTGTTTAATGTGGACAGGCTCCAGTTCAGTCTCTTCTTCTTTAATGTGGACAGGCTTCAGTTCAGTCTCTTTTTCTTTAATGTGGACAGGCTCCAGTACAGTCTCTTCTTTAATGTGGACAGGCTCCAGTTCAGTCTCTTCTTCTTTAATGTGGACAGGCTCCAGTTCAGTCTCTTCTTCTTTAATGTGGACAGGCTCCAGTTCAGTCTCTTGTTTAATGTGGACAGGCTCCAGTTCAGTCTCTTGTTTAATGTGGACAGGCTCCAGTTCAGTCTCTTCTTTCATGTGGACAGGCTCCAGTTCAGGCATCTCCTGTTTAATGCTGACAGGTACCAATTCCTGAACCTCCTCCTGTTTAATGTAAACGGACTCCATCTTTGTTCCTTGGCTTTCACCAAGATAAGGCAGTCCTGAAAACAGAAAATGAAATGAAGCATTACGATCTGTTCTCTATCAGTGTGTTTACACTTACAACTCGGACCTGGACTGGCTTAAGCTCTATCAGATTCAAAAAGTCCTATCATTTGAGCCTATTTACACTTGAGCACAGACCTAGGCTGGCTTTGGCCTCATGCGTGCGTACATAGCCCCTGAACTGCAGTGCGTGCCGGATGACATCATATCGACCCCTTGTGTGAAGACATTTCCCCTCCCAGAACACAGAGGCGGAAGTGTTTAAATCAACAGCAAATCAATAGAAACACAGCAAGTGACACATTTGTGTCACTTGTGTGTTTCTACTTCAAGGTGGTTGTTCCGTGCCAATTAAGATTTCATTCTGTCATCAGAAATGGAGCGGAGCATTGAGAACATGCAAATCAGACGTTTCAAGAAACAGGTGTTATTGTCTTTATTTACACATCAGTCTGACAACTCGTCTCACATGGAAATGTAAACAGTAACTCCCATGTATTTTCTTAACCATGACAAGTATTCCATGCACACAGAGAAAGCAGGCAGGTGGCAGAGCGTTCAGCTTCAGAGCCCCACAGGTGTGGAATGATCTGCCTCGATTTGGAAGGGAGGCACCATCTCTTTCTGCTTTTAACCCTTCCGCTCCGGTGAACATTCTACCTGTTTGAGGTCGGACTGACAGAACGTAACTTTCAACTTGTGTATCAGGATCATTTTACACCAAATTGTTTGATGGCTGCGTAATGTGAAGAAGTCAACATCAGATAGATCTGTCAACTCATCAACACTTTCTGTAATAAAAATTGAAGTTTTCTTTTGGGTCGGTGTCAGAGAAACACAGTGATTCTTGGTGGTAAATCTCCCTCCTGACCTGTCAGTGCGATAAGTAGCGAGAACAGAGTTGTACCTTGGACGGGCTGGCCCGACAGTTCTTTCCCAGGGTTCAACGGAAGTCGGCCAGCTAGAAAGGGGGTGGAACTCCGGTTAATTAACTCATTGACCTGGAAGGGAAAAGACGTGGCAGTCGCAGATTGGAGGGGCAGCTGCACTTGTTTACCAAGGGGTCATGTGTGACGGCATGAATGGGGACGGAGAATCGCAATCTGTTCCTTCGCTTTGGTTACGAGAAAATAACCTGGAAGGACCTGTGCAGTATCGTGATAACTTATCGTGTTTTGTTTTGCCTATAATTGTTGGTTGTTGTATTTTTTTATTTTTTATTTATTTTTTTTTAATTTAGTCGTCGCCAATTATTTTTACCCCGGTTTTCACCCCAATTTAGCATGCCCAATTATTATCTGTAGCCCCGGCTCACCGCTCGCAACCCCCCGGCCGACTCAGGAAACGGAGGCTGAAACACGCGTCCTCCGAAACGTGCTCCTTCCAAGCCGTCATTTTTCGCACTGCAGATCCACAGCAATGCTACCAGACCTATAGTGCCGGAGGACAACACAGATCTGGCGGCTCCGCTGCAGAGCCACAGGCGCCCTATCGGCCACAGGGGTCGCTGATGCGCGGTGAGCCGTGGATTCCCCTGCCGACCTAAGCCCTCCCTACCCGGGCAGCGCTCAGCCAATTGTGCGCCGCCCCCTAGGAACTCTCGGTCACGGTCAGCTGTGACATAGCCTGGATTCGAACCAGCGAGGAGCGCCTTTACTGGATGCGCCACTCGGGAGCCTTGTTGGTTGTTGTATTAATAGATGGCTAATACATTCCAGAGCTGTTGCCAAGGGCCAGCACAAAACCTGGAACAGCACTGCACTATTGTCACTGATAAACCTGTACAACCCACCACGAGCACTACAGCATGCACCCAGGATTGGTGACCGTGTATTTATATTGTAGGAGGGATACTTGTGTGTTTTATTTGAGACTGCAAACCCGTTATTATTTACCCCGTGCTCTACACATTGCTGTGTATTGCCAGGGATCATTATTTGGTCACCAGACCTGGATTGTTAAAAATAAATTACTTCCAACTGGATTACAAATCTGTCTGATAATTACACACCACATCACTCCTGCACCTGTACACTGCAAACCACTTTGCCACAGTCGGTAAGCATTCTTGGTACTGTAAAGCAATTTAGTCTGCTATCCAGTAATGCTGCACTTTAAAATCATGGTATATACCAGTCATCTAAACCAAAACCTAAGATACTGAAATGCTGCACCTCATAATAAAATGTATTTCTCTTGGGCTGGGGCTTAAGTGCAATGCATTTTGATTGGACGGTCATCTGTGTTGTTTATCCTGTGAATATTTCACGACAGTTAATATTTTGTTTTCTGGTAAGCTTGTACTTGTGATCGCCAAATCTCCAGACAGAGAAATAAATAAATAAACTAACTCATCTAGCTTTCTGTCTAACTGCTTTTGTTTTGAAAGTATATAAAACCATCCCTGATTGGTTGTTGGAGCCTTTGGAGATGTTAGTCATTTGGTAAGCAACCAATGGTTGTTTAAAACACCTTAAAATGGGCATCTACCGTCACCATGACATCATCATTCACATATGAATGATTTATAGCAGCTGTTTTGGGGACCAGGTAGGAGATGTGAATAGTCAGAGTTTTCCAAATGGTTTCATGTGGGTACATCCGGCATTAAAATTTTTGAAAATCCAGTATTGCACCGAATATAGCCTTGCAGCCAAATAATATTTCTCAATAACAGGCAAGGATAGCTCTCCTAGTTTAGAGAGCGAGAGTCTCCTTTTCTTTATTCAACAGACAGATTGGCAGCATTTTCCAGCATTTCTATTATTAATTCTAATTATCATCCTGATTATTGGTAGCCTAAAACTTAGTTCCAATCTTCACATAATATAATGATTTACATGCAAATAAACATGTTCCTATCCAACTAACAGTATGATTTTTCAAGCA